>NC_069504.1:834381809-834489309 GCF_027579735.1 Bombina bombina | reverse complement strand
GTGAATGTGAGTGCAGCCATACAGGAAAATGTAAATGTGAGTGCAGTCATACAGGAAAATGTAAATGTGAGTGCAGCCATACAGGAACATGTAAATGTGAGTGCAGCCATACAGGAAAATGTGTATGTAAGTGCAGGCATACAGGAAAATGTAAATGTGAGTGCAGCCATACAGGAACATGTAAATGTGAGTGCAGCCATACAGGAAAATGTGTATGTGAGTGCAGCCATACAGGAAAATGTGTATGTGAGTGCAGCCATACAGGAAAATGTGTATGTGAGTGCAGGCATACAGGAAAATGTAAATGTGAGTGCAGGCATACAGGAACATGTAAATGTGAGTGCAGGCATACAGGAACATGTAAATGTGAGTGCAGCCATACAGGAACATGTAAATGTGAGTGCAGCTATACAGGAACATGTAAATGTGAGTGCAGCCATACAGGAACATGTAAATGTGAGTGCAGCCATACAGGAAAATGTAAATGTGAATGCAGCCATACAGGAAAATCTAAATGTGAGTGCAGCCATACAGGAAAATGTGTATGTGCGTGCAGCCATACAGGAACATGTAAATGGGAGTGCAGCCATACAGGAAAATGTGTATGTAAGTGCAGGCATACAGGAAATGTGTATGTGCGTGCAGCCATAAACAACTTTCCAATTTACTTTTACCACAAATTTTGCTTTGTTCTCTTGGTATTCTTAGTTGAAAGCTAAACCTAGGAAGGCCCATATGATAATTTCTAAGACTTTGAAGGCCGCCTCATCACATGCTTTTTTATTTGCTTTTCACAACAGGGGAGAGCTAGTTCATGTGAGCTATATAGATAACATTGTGATCATGCCCGTGGCTTGTGGCAGATACTGCACTAATTGGCTAACATGAAAGTCAATAGATAATAAATAAAATGTCATGTGATCAGGGGGCTGTCAGAAGATACTTAGATACAAGGTAATCACAGAGGTAAAAAGTGTATTAATATAACTGTGTTGGTTATGCAAAACTGGGGAATAAATAATATAGGGATTATCTATCTTTTTAAACAACAAAAATTCTGGTGTCCCTTTAAGTTAAACAGCGTTTGCATTCTGCTACTGAGAAAAGAAATGCCAGATCAATGTGTGCACGTCTGCCAACCTGTGCAAAATCAAATATATAATGTACATAAAGATTGTGGCAGGTGCAAATTCAATCAAAGACTGATGCCTAGTGCAGTTTGCACTATTAGGCTATGTAGCTGGATGATTCCTACTAGTACCATAACTGGGTTAATAAATAATTGAATAACCACACATTTTATATAATAAACCTTATTTCTGTGGTAAAATGTAATTGCTCAGTGATGTCTCTGCCAGACTTGGACACTAAGACAGGCTATATATATATATATATATATATATATATATATATATATATATATGCACCTGTCACAATCTTTTAGTACACCATTATATATTTGATTTTGCACAGGTTGGCAGGTGTGCACACATTGCTCTTGCCTTTCTTTTCTCAGTAGCAGATGGGTTAACTTAAAGGGGCATTAAACCCAAACATTTTCTTCCATGATTCAGATAGAGGATACAATTTTAAGCAACTTTCCACTTTACTTCAATTATCTGATTTGGTTCATTCCTCAGATATCCTTTCTCAAAGAAATAGAATTGCACATGGGTAAGCCAATCACATGAGGCATGTATGTGCAGCCACCAATCAGCAGCTACTGAGCCTATTTAGATATGCTTTACAGCAAAGGATATCAAGAAAATGAAGCATATTAGATAATAGAAGTAAATTAGAAAGTTGTTTAACATTGCATGCTCTTTCCAAATCATGAAAGAAAAAATATGGGTTTTATGTCCCTTTAAGTTTTGCAGTTTGCACAGTGCAGTGAAAGATACTTTATTTAGTGAGTAATATAATATATGAGGTTAATATATTGGGGTTGGTATTGGAGCTGAATTTGAGATATATTCATTCCTTTACTTTATGGTTTTATCTGCTGGTATTGGAATTGTATTTGAGATATATGCATTACTTTTACTACATGCTTTTATCCGCTGGTATTGGGTTAGGCACATTTTAAACTTTATATATAGCAATCCCTTGTTAGGCTAAAAGTTAGGCAAAAGCAGTTTGTGTGTGCTCCATTGAGCAGGGCTGCATGCAATGTCTTTTTCAGCTTCTTACATTTATAATAGGAAACTAGGAGTGGATTTCTGGCAACTCCTAGTATGGTAACTTATTTTTCTTTTTACAACACAGTAGTCAGTAGAGAAGAGCTTGTGTGTCATTCTAATTGCTTAGTAACTGTCATTGTGCCACAGAATTGTGTGAATGGGTATGTGAGCAGAGTGTGCCTGTAGTGTGTGTGTCCGTGAGCAGAGTATGTGTGCTTTATTCTCCAGGTAATCAACATATTTCAGATGAGCTGGTGCTTTAGTGCAGTGTTTCTCAACCACTGTCCTCAAGTACCCCAAACAGGCCAGGTTTTCATTATAGCTGAATCGGTGCACAGGTGAAGTAATCAGCTGGTTAGTAACCATGGTTACTAACTTGCGCTCACCTATCAGCTGAATATTTAAATTGTGCACTGGTTCAGCTATAATTAAAACCTGCCCTGTTGGGGGTACTTGTGGCCCGCAGTATATGTGTTTCTCCGGCGTATCATATCTAGTGCCTCACCAGCCTCTGACCTCACCGCACATAACTGACATACGCACATACATACATACATACATACATACACACATACATATATATACTGTATAAACAGTCCAAAGGATCCACACACTAAACCAAACGGCTTCCAGAGTGCTTCTAAAACTAATTTACATGTCCAATGAGAATAAATCCATATTAAAACATTTATTATGCTGTACAAATGTTAAAATCACATAATGTTTCAGTGTCTTACTGACACCTTTGTCAAATGCATTTAGTTGATACCTTTATATTTATAATATATATTCTTTTTTCAGCGCATCTTCGGGTAAACACTCGAGCGATAGCCAGAACCTGCTTGAGTTTTGTAGAGCACCCTATAGAAGTCTATTAAGTGAGGGTTTTAGCGCGACTGAGCTATCTGACCTCCAGGTGTTAGTGTGCCCTAGACTTTAAAGGGATATGAAACCTATATTATTCTTTCATGATTCAGATAGAACATGCAATTTTAAGCAATGTTCTTATTTACTCCTATTATCAATTATTCTTCGTTCTTTTGGTATCTTTATTGAAAAAGCAGGAATGTAAGCTTAGGAGCTGGCCCATTTTTGGTTCACTACCTGGTGACTACATTTAGCTGAACAAAAAATGCTCCTAAAGTCCTGCATTTTCAAATAAAGATACAAAGAGAACTAAGAAAAATTGATATGCGTAAATAAGAAAGTTGCTTAAAATTGCATGCTCTGTCCGAATCATGAAAGAAAAAAAAAAATGGGTTTCATATCCCTTTAAAGATTTTACTTTTAACTTATCAGAGTTTAAAAATAAGAGCGCTATTGATTTAACTTCAGTGATGTTAGAATACAATAGTGCTAATGTTTTTGTGCTCCACTTGTATATGTTGTTAAAATATATATTGCTAATGAAATAGTAAGTAACGTTTACATTTGAAGTTAAAAATAAAGACATTTCAATTTTCCTACAAAATATATTTTAAATTGAAAATGTTATAGAAGGAGCCTTGAAGGAATCTATAGATTTGAATTTGATGAGCTCATGCTTGAGAAAATTTGGGCACCAATAACTTCCACAAGTGTATCTTAAAAACATAAGGTAATTCCCAAAATTGTGATGATGCTGGAAGCACTGCATAATCCGAACCCTTCTCCGAATTCTGAAAAAAAGATAGAATTTTCAATATAGCCATTTCAATAAATACATTGCTTATTACATAGCTGTAATGATTAAAGGGACAATAAACCGTTTTATTTTTTTTTATATAAAATGTTTAATTATGTGTAGTAAATTAACTCTGCAATATATTTGTTTTCCATTTCTAACAACTGAAGGGCATATAGCAGACTTCATAAGCATCACCCTGCCACATATTTGTTTAGCAGAGATTATCAGATAAGGAACCGCAAAACAATGGCTATGACCAAAGATGTTTTTTGTCTACTCCAGTAACAATTCCTGATTAGCTCCGCCAAGTAAGGCAATTAGTAAGGCAATTTTGGCTATTAAAAAAACATTGCAGCTAACAAGGTTTTAATGCATTTAAAACATTTTCAAATTCACCCACTATGTTAATTTATTGCACAACTTTAGGAAAATCATATACTTACAAGGTGTTTACTATCCCTTTTAATTCCAATACAATTAACCCCTTAAGGACCACAGCACTTTTCCATTTTCTGACAATTTGGGACCAAGGCTATTTTTACATTTCTACTGTTTGTTTTTAGCTGTAATTTTCCACTTACTCATTTACTGTACACATACAGTTTTTCTCGCCATTAAATGGACTTTCTAAAGATACCATTATTTTCATCATATCCATAATTTACTATAAAAAGATTTTATAAATATTACAATTTTTTTTAAAAAAACACACTTTTTTTTAACTTTGACCCCCAAAATCTGTTACACATCTACAACCACCAAAAAACACCCATGCTAAATAGTTTCTAAATTTTGTCCTGAGTTTAGAAATACCCAATGTTTACATGTTCTTTGCTTCTTTTGCAAGTTATAGGGCAATAAGTACAAGTAGCACTTTGATATTTCCAAACCATTATTTTTCAAAATTAGCAATAGTTACATTGGAACACTGATATCTGTCAGGAATCCCTGAATATCCCTTGACATGTATATATATTTTTTTTAGTAGACAACCCCAAGTATTGATCTAGGCCCATTTTGATATATTTCATGCCACCATTTCACTGCCAAATTCGATCAAATAAAATAATCGTTAACTTTTTCACTAACTTTGGGTTTCTCACTGAAATTATTTACAAACAGCTTGTGCAATTATGGCATAAATGGTTGTAAATGCTTCTCTAGGATTCCCTTTGTTAAAAAATAGCAGACATATATGGTTTTGGCATTACTTTTTGGTAATTAGAAGGCTAAATGCCACTGCGCACCACACTTGTATTATGCCCAGCAGTGACGGGGTTAATTAGGTAGCTTGTAGGGAGCTTGAAGGGTTACTTTTAGCTTTAGTGTAGAGATCAGCCTCCCACCTGACACATCCCACCCCCTGATCCCTCCCAAACAGCTCTCATCCTTCCCCCACCCCACAATTTTCCCAGCCATCTTAAGTACAGAAAGTCTGCCACTAAAAAATAAAAGGCTTTTTTTTTTTTAAATATATATATATTCTGCTATGTAGGATCCCCCCTTAGCCCCAAACCTCATTGATCCCCCAAAGAGTTCTCTAACCCTCCAGGATCACTTCCAGAGCTTCAAACCCAAGAGGACATGCCAGGCACATCCTTGGTCGTTCAGTGACATCTAAAGGAGGACGGGCATGGCACGTCCTTGGTCATTAAGGAGTTAAAGGGACGGTCTAGTCAAAAATAAACTTTCATGATTCAGATAGGGTATGTAATTTTAAACAACTTTCCAATTTACTTTTATCATCAATTTTGATTTGTTCTCTTTGTATTCTTAGTTGAAAGCTAAACCTAGGTAGGCTCATATGCTAATTTCTAAGCCTTTGAAGACCGCCTTTTATCTGAATGCATTTTGAAAAAATGTCACAACTAGAGGGCATTAGTTTATGTATATTATTGAATATAGATAGGGGGCGCCATGTAGAAGATTTTTTAAAGAAAGAGTGCGTTGCTGAGTACTGGGAAAAACCTTTGAAAAAAGTGTGTATCTATGTGACAAAATGTTTGTTATAAATCACCAAAAATGTTTCGATGCTAAAGTGATATTTGTGCTATATCTGGAACTGATAAGCGATTCCAAGATAGAATCAGGTGAGATTAATAATAGTAGTAGTGCTTGTATAACCTAGTGATATTGTGCACTAGATTGTGCTCATACCCGTGGAGTTACCTAGGAGTCAGCACTGATTGGCTAAAATCCAAGTCTGTTAAAAGAACTGAAATAAGGGGGCAATCTGCAGAGGCTTAGATACAATGAAATTCCAGAGGTAAAAAGTGTATTAATATAACTGTGTTGGTTATGCAAAACTAGAGAATGGGTAATAAAATAATTATCTATCTTTTCAAGCAATGATATTTTTGGTGTTTACTGTCCCTTTAAATTCTACTATGACTGATAGATAAATTTTTGCTATGAAAACAGGAGTCTGTAAACTATTTCCACATGGTTTTTAAACCAGTTTTCCTTATACTTAAATGATTCCTTGAAAGTCAGAACTGTTGAGTATTTTCTATAACCAGCTAAAATAATGATCTTGCACATAAATGTCCTATATACAGTATCTCACAAAAGTGAGTACACCCCTCACATTTGTGTAAATATTTTATTATATATTTTCATGTGACAACACTTTGCTACAATGTAAAGTAGTGAGTGTACAACCTGTATAACAATGTAAATTTGCTGTCCCCTCAAAATAACTCAACACACAGCCTTTAATGTCTAAACCGTTGGCAACAAAAGTGAGTACACCCCTAAGTGGAAATGTCCAAATTGGGCCCAATTAGCAATTTTCCCTCCCCGTGTCATGTGACTCGTTAGTGTTACAAGGTCTCGGGTGTGAATGGGGAGCAGGTGTGTTAAATTTGTTGTTATCACTCTTACACTCTATCATACTGGTCACTGGAAGTTCAACATGGCACCTCATGGCAAAGAACTTTATGATGATCTGAAAAAAATAATTGTTGGTCTACATAAAGATGGCCTAGTCTATAAGAAGATTGCCACAGTGCAGCATGGTGTGCAAGACCATACTGCGGTTTCACAGGACAGGTTCCACTCAGAACAGGCCTTGCCATGGTCGACCAAAGAAGTTGAGTGCACATGCTCAGCGTCATATCCAGAGGTTGTCTTTGGGAAATAGACGTATGAGTGCTGCCAGTATTGCTGCAGAGTTTGAAGGGGTGGGGGGTCAGCCTGTCAGTGCTCAGACCATACGCTGCACACTGCATCAAATTGGTCTGCATGGCTGCTGTTGTCCCAGAAGGAAGCCTCTTCTAAAGATGATGCACAAGAAAGCCAGCAAACAGTTTGCTGAAGACAAATGGACTAAGGACATGGATTACTGGAACCATTTCCTGTGGTCCGATGAGACCAAGATAAACTTATTTGGTTCAGATAGTGTCAAGCGTGAGTCGCCGGCAACCAGGTGAGAAGTACAAAGACAAGTGTGTCTTGCCTACAGTCAAGCATAGTGGTGGGAGGGTCATGGTCTGGGCCGGCATGAGAACTGGCGGCACTGGGGAGCTACAGTTCATTGAGGGAACCATGAATGCCAACATGTGCTGTGACATACTGAAGCAGAGCATGATCCCCTTCGGAGACTGTGCCACAGGGCAGTATCCCAACATGATAACGACCCCAAACACACCTCCAAGATGACCACTACCTTGCTAAAGAAGCTGAGGGTAAAGGTGATGGACTGGCCAAGCATGTCTCCAGACCTAAACCCTATTGAGCATCTGTGGGTCATCCTCAAATGGAAGGTGTGGGAGCACAAGGTCTCTAATATCCACCAGCTCTGTGATGTCGTCATGGAGGAGTGGAAGAGGACTTCAGTGGCAACCTGTGAAGCTCTGGTGAACTCCATGCCTAAGAGGGTTAAGGCAGTGCTGGAAAATAATCGTGGCCACACAAAATATTGACACTTTGGACCCAATTTGGACATTAGAGGTGTACTTACTTTTGTTGCCAACAGTTTATACATTAATGACTGTGTGTTGAGTTATTTTGAGAGGACAGCAAATTTACACTGTTATACAGGCTGTACACTCACTACTTTACATTGTAGCAAAGTGTCATTTCTTCAGTGTTGTCACATGAAAAGATATAATAAAATATTTACACAAATGTGAGGGGTGTACTCACTTTTGTGAGATACTGTAGATGCTCCAGTGAAACAAATAAGTTACCTGGCATCTCCAGAGCAGTGTAGGTTGGAACTCCTTTGCACAGAGAACTTATGTGCTCGCCATACTCTCCAATGTTAATAATTGGAGTCTGGTTGATTGTGTAAGTCACCATCTGAGTGTTTGGAGGGACCTAGAATAATACATAAGACAATTTGAAGACAATCTATACTGTACTTGAAGAAAACATTAATGGCAAATAGCTGTACAGTTAAATAGAAGGAACAGTTTAAATGTTTGTTAAAGGGATATGAAAGCCACATGTTTTCTTTTATAAATTAAGACAGAACATAACATCTATAAGCTTCCAATTTACTTCTATTAACAAATTTGCTTCGCTCCCATGTTATTCTTTGTTGAAGAGAAACACAAAATATTTATTTCATGGTTCAGATAGAACATGCCATTTTAAATAACTTTGTAATATACCTCTATCAAAGTGCATATGTCTGGAGCACTATATGACAGCAATTTTGCAAGAATGATATCCATTTGCAAAAGCGCTAGGAGGCAGTACTATTTCCTGTCATGTAGTGCTACAGATGCCTACCTAGGTATCTCTTCAACAAAGGATACCATGGGAACAAAGCAAATTTGATAATAGACGTAAATTGGAAACTTTTATCTTAATTGTATTCTCTGTCTGACTCACAAAAGATAAGTTTTCTAATACACAAACTCTCAATATCCATCAAGTCCACACATATACCAAGGCTAAGATATAACTTAAACTTCCAGTTCTTAGCAAACAGATATCTGAAGCCTAAACAGAATGTCCCTTTACATACAAACCACATCACAATAACAATAGGTATGTTTTATTTTGCTATTAAATTAAAGGGACATGTTGCAGCTTCAATAGGTTAATTAAAATGTTGTTTTTCTAAATTACTAATTTTGTCAGTTATATATATATATATATATATATATATATATATATTGTATTAATCTGAGGGAGGTGTATCACTATCTCCTAATGTCTTTATCAAATATGCCTAAAATTTATTGCGAATGAATGAGTTGTACTCAAATGTGCATTTCCTGTATAGTTTGTTCAAATGTTTGCACTTAAAGGGACATGAAGCACCACATTTATATTTCATGTTTCAGATAGAGCACACAATTCAAAAAAAAAAACAGAACAAAAAACTTTCCGGTTTACTTCTATTAACAAATTTCCTTCATTCTCTTGGTATCCTTTGTTAAAGGAGCAACAGTGCATTACTAGGTGCTAGCTGAACATATCTGGTGAGCCAGTGGAGAGAGGCATTTATGTGTATCCACCAATCATGCATCTTCCTGAGCCTCTCTGGGTACACTTTTCAACAAAGGATACCAAGAGAAAAATAGCAAATTTGATAATAGAAGTACATTGGAAAGGTGTTTAAAATTGCATGCTGTATCAGAACCATTAGGATTACTTTTACCTTTAAAATATTTTTGCATAAATAATAATTAGAGACAGTAAATATCTTTGTTTTTATTTCTCGAACATGATATTTATGTATTAATCAAATCATTACAACTTAGATCTCACTGCTTTATACAGCAGAACACAGGCTCTCTGAGCCCTGGCTCTGTGGGCCCTGTGCTTCTAAGTGGCTCTGTGTTATAAGTAACAGCGTTACTAACTGGAGGGGAAACTACAGTCCCACTAACAGGTAAACATACTAAATATACACCTGCACAATGATCTCCATGGGGCCCATTTTCAAGCGCCGGATGGAGCTTGAGGGCCCGTCTAAAGACCGCTGCTCCATAACCTGTCCGCCTGCTCTGAGGAGGCGGACAGAGATCGCCGCAATTCAACCAGATTGAGCACGATCAGGTTGATTTACAACCCCCCTCCTGGCGGCCGATTAGCCGTGAATCTGCAGGGGGCGGCGTTGCACCAGCAGCTCACAAGAGCTGCTGGTGCAATGCTGAATACGGAGAGCGTATTGCTCTCTGCATTCAGCGAGGTCTGTCAGACATGATTCGAACTGTCGGATCAGGTCCGACAGACCTTTGTAAATAGGCCCCCATGTCTTTTCTGCTCTTTCTGTCTCATTTTTCGGCTCATTCCCATCCTCCTTCAAACACGCAAAGGTCACCCCCATCCTAAAAAAACCCTCCCTTGACCCTAACTCTCCTGCAAACAACTACCCCATATCACTGCTTCCGCTGGCTTCAAAAATCCTTGAAAAACTAGTTTTAGATCGCCTAACCTGTCCTCCAACTTGCTTGAGCCCCTGCAATCTGGCTTCTGTCCCCAACACTCAACTAAGATTGCCCTCACCAAGGTTACTAACGATCTCCTTTCTGCTACTACTCTATACTCATCTTACTTGACCTCTCTGCTGCCTTTGACACTGTTGACCACCCCCTCCTCCTACGGACTCTCAGCTCTCTTGGTCTGTATGACACTAATCTCTCCTGGATTCACTTTTACCTCTCTAACAGATCCTCTGTCTCTTTTGCTGGTGACTCCTCCTCTATATTGCCTCTGTCTGTTGGAGTACCTCAAGGCTCTGTTCTGGGTCCTCTACTCTTCTCTATATACATTTCTTCATTGGGAAACTTAGCAACAGCTATGGCTTCAACTATCACCTCTATGCTGATGATACTCAGATCTGCCTATCCACCCCTGCACTTTCTCCTTCTGTCAATTCTCACCTCAGTGACTGCTTATCTGGCATTTGCTCCTGGATGGCCTCTCACCACCTAAAAATAAAGATGTCCAAGACCTTACTACTTCTAATCTCCCCTCTAATTCTACTCCAGTTTCTAATTTTTCTATCACTGTTGGCGACACCACTATCTCCCCATCACCCCAAGTCCGATGCCTTGGAGTCACACTTGACTCAAAGCTGTTCTTCATTCCCCACATCCAATTGCTCTCTTCATCCTGCCGCAACCACCTACGCAATATCTCAAAAATGTGTCCGTTTCTGAGCACTGAAACTACTAAACAGCTAATCCACTCCCTGGTAATTTTCCACCCCCTAAGATCCAACAATGACCTGCTCCTTGCCTCCTCTACCATCACCTCCTCCCATGCTAGACTACAGGACTTCTCTCGTGCGACCTCTGAAACACAATTCCTTGAGCTGTTAGACTTTCCCCTCACCTGACCTCCCTGCTCCCTAAAGACCTTTTTGTTCAGGGAAGCTTATCACTAGATTCAGTAACAAATGAATTTCACTTACCTAACAGTTGCCCTCATCTAACTCCTCGCTAACATCATTCTCACCTTTGCAGTCCCCACCTCCGGTTTCCCATCCTCCCACCCATCTAGATTGTAAGTTCCCACGGGAATAGGGCCCTCAATTCCCCCTGTATTTGTCTGTAAAATGTTGACACTTATTGTATTGTTTCTCCGTTGTACTTTTATCTTTGTACCCATGGACAGCGCTGCGGAATCTGTTGGCGCTTTATAAATAAAGAGTAATAATAATAATTGCAATATATCAGGCATGGACTCCCTCCATCTAATTTTATTTATATTATTATTATTTTTTGTTACCATTTTAATAACCCAAGCATATGACAACGAACTATACAAATAAAATAAATCAATGTACAAGAAATGAATAGATGTTACATAATGTTAACCAGAAATATAAAATTGAAACATAACTATGGCAAAATTATCTCTGATACAGTAAAACATATCATATATACAATTTTCAGATAGAGCATACAATTTTAACCAACTTTCCAATTTACTTCTATTATCAAATTTGATTTGTTTACTTTTTATCCTTTGTTAAAAAGCAGGGCTGTAAGCTCATGAGTGGGCATGTGTATTATACATTAGTAAGAGCACTAGATGGCACTATTTCCAGTCATGTAGTGCTACAGACATGAGCACGCTATCTATCTAGATATCTCTTCAACAAAGAATAACAAGAGCGAATTTGATAAAAGGAGTACATTTTGCGTTTCATGTCCCTTTAAACTAAACATGTAAAATAACTGATTTTATTTCTGAGACACTACAAATGAATTAAGTTTCTATACTTTTTAGTCTAGATTTATAGCATATGATCTGCACACTTATGTTATGCTCCTAAGGACTAACTATTTAATCATATCACACATTGGGATTGGTTACAATCTTTTAAAAAAAACTTATCAAATGAGCTATACAATAAGCTTTAAAAATGAATTTTGTAAAAAAAAATCATTAGGGACATGAAACCCCAATTTTCTTTCATGATTCAGATAGATCATATCATTTAATCAAGTTTCCCATTTTCATCTATTATCTTATTTGCTTTGTACTTTTGGTACCCTTTGTTGAAAAGCATCCCTAGGTAGGTTTAGCTGCTGATTAATGACTGCACATAAATGCCTCTTGGCATTGGTTCCCCCAGTGTGTTTAACAAAGGTTAAACGTTGTAAAACTGAATACTTTATGTGAATCAAGAAAGAAAAAATGTGGGTTGCAAGTTCCTTTAATCTTTTCTAAAGTTTATAATCGACCCTATCATTAGAATATTATAGTGAATGAATAGTAAATGGTCTCATACGCTTTTTTTTCTCACCTGGTTTGGGTTCTTTGAGACAGCACTGAGCTGAGCCAGAGTAGGGAAGGTATCTTTTTTCATCTTCGTTATAATGCACATTTTCTTCTTAAACAACCTGGTAGCTGCATATCCCTGAAATCAAAGATTTAACTATTTAAAATTGGAATTAATTTTGAGCTTACTATATCTTTTTAACAAAATTATTATATAATGATTTATTTAAAGGGATACTAAACCCAAAGTTTTTCTTTCATTATTCAGATAGAGCATGCAATTTTAAGCAACTTTCTAATTTACTCCTATTATCAATTTTCTTTATTCTCTTGCCATCTTTATTTGAAAAATCAGGAATCTAAGCTAAGGAGCTGGCCCATTTTAGGATTGCGCTTGTTGATTGGTGGCTAAATGTACCCACCAATCAGGAAGCGCAACCCAGGTGCTGAACCATAAATGGTCCGACTCCATAGCTTAGATTCCTGCTTTTTCAAATAAAGATAGCAAGAGAATGTTGAAAATTTCATAATAGGAGTAAATTAGAAAGTTGCTTAAAATTACATGATCTATCTGAATTATGGAAAACATAATAATTTGGGTTTAGTATCCCTTGAACCTTGTTAGATACTCACTCTTCCATAATCACAAACAGAGTTCCAGGAGTTGCAGCCATTTAGATTATTGATGTTGGCTACATTATTCTGGTTATTAATATTCACATTCTGATAAATATTGCTTCCTCTGTTTCCTGAGTTATTAATCCTGATATTCTGAAATACAGGGAGAAACAACATTCTTCAGGGAGTAACATGCATTACCAATACCATCTACAACTATCTGGGATCAAAATGGCAGAATAATATTCAGTGATTGCGCAGAATAAAATAATTTATGGTATGATGTTAGCAAAAGTTACATAGTTATAAAGCTGCTCATTTCTCAAAGCCACACCATTAATAATGCTGCATCCTACCTGACAACTCTTCCTTGGGATCATACTATGGTTAAAGGGACAGTCTAGTAAAAATTACATTTTCATGATTCAGATAGGGCATGCAATTTTAAACAACTTTCATATTTACTCTAATCATCAAATGTTCTTTGTTCTATTTGTATTCTTTGTTGAAAGCTTTACCTAGGTAGGCTTGTATAATTTCTAAGCCCTTGAAGGCCGCCTCTTATCTCAGTGCATTTTGACAGTTTATCACAGCTAGACAGCGCTAGTTCATGTGTGCTATATAGATAACATTGTGCTCACTCTAGTGGAGTTATTTCGCAGCCAGCACTGATTGGCTAAAATGAAAGTCTGTCAAAAGAACTGAAAATACGGGGCAAAGTGCAGAGGCTTAGATACAAGGTAATCACAGAAGTAAAAGATATATTAATACATGTTGGTTATGCAAAACTTTATGGGTAATAAAGGGATTATCTACCTTTTTAAACAATAAGAATTCTGGAGTAGACTACCCCCCCCCACCCCCCTTTAATCTCATATTGTGAAAAAGAGTTAAAAAAAAGTATAGCAAAAAAGTTTTCCCCCAATGTAATCATTCAATCTCAGATCTCAACAGCAATATGAAAGATCATCAGTTTATCTCTTATTCTATGTCAGTGTATATTGGTTTATGACTTACACTTAATGGGGCAGTCTACCCAATTATTTTATTTTTTTAAAAGATAGATAATCCCTTGATTATCCATTCACCAGTTTTGCAAAGCCAACACTGTTATTTTAATACACATTTTACTTTTGTAATTACCTTGTATCTAAACCTCTGCAGACTGCCCCCTTATCTCATGCCTATTTACAGACTTGCATATTATCCAATTAGTGCAGCTTCATAAATAACTCCACAGGATTGATCACAATGTTATCATATTGCACACGGGAACTATCACTGTCTTGCTGTAAAAAGATAATAAAATGGGCTGCGATAAGAGGCAGCCTGCAGTGATTTAGAAACAGTCAGAAATTTGTGTTTGTTGTATAAAGCTGGGGAATGGGTAGTAAAGGCGTTATCTAATTTTTTGAAAACAATAAAAAAAAATTAGACTGTCACTTTAAGTTGGCCCTATTAGAAGCAGATAACATTTTTCAGAATATGTGACCAGACTGGCAATAATATTCTGAAACATGAAAGCTTAATTGCTAATATAAAATAAATAAAAAAATAATATACTAATTGCAACCAGTATACCCAGATAGTATGGTGGTAGCCCGAGGTGCAATACCAGCAAATGGGTTATGAGTACCATTATGGGTACTTGTGCCACAGTTTCCACCTCTGTCCTATTTTATTTTATTATAAACTCAGTGTAGACTTATTGACTACTCACTCATCTGTCTAAAATGTTAATATTAACATATAAGGGCAGTTTTATTTCCTTGATTCTAATTCCACAGTCTTAAATAAACATTCTAGAGCACAGTATGGTGTGGTTATTTAGAATATTTACAAAAATGGCTCCTTTTAGAGGTATAAATTTAAAAATATTTATTCGTCCCCGTGCAAACATATACCATGCATTGTTTTGCAGTTGTTATCTGATAAATCCAATTAGGGATTGCTATGTAGCAGAGTTAGCCTTGATAAGTCAGAAGGGTGCATTTCAATGCATGAAAATCAGGCATTGCTCAATTTTCAGACCTTAAAAAGACATGAAACCCAAAAATTTTCTTTTATGATTTAGATAGAACATACAATTTGAAACATTTTTCCAGTTTACTTCTATTATCAAATTTGCTTTGTTCCCTTAGCATCATTTGTTGAAGGAGCAGCAATGCACTAATAGTTTCTAGCTGAACACATGGGTGAGCCAATGACAATCTTTATATTTATCCAACCACCAATCAGCAGCTAGAACATAGGTTCTTTGCTGGTCTTGAGCTGTCCTAGATAAACCTTTCAGCAAAGGATAGCAAGTGAAGGAAGCAAATTAAATAATAGAAGTTAATAGGAAAGTTATTTCAAATCACATGCTCTTTCTGAATCATGAAAGAAAAAAAATTGTGTTTCATGTCCCTTTAATTATATGAAAAGGGAACAAAATAAATAATGACAATATAATTCAAAGATGTTTAATTGCACATAACTAAACATTATATATAAAAATGTCCCCTTTAAGTGACAGACAAGTATATACATGTTGCATACACACCAATCTGAGGTGTGTAAAATGTGCCATTCTCCTCATAAAAGAATGGAAAACTTGTTTAAGCATAATGCTATAACTAAAGAGCTAAGACATAATATGCAACGTCCCTTTTATTCTCAAGATGATGCAAATTGTTACATTGCTAACATTTTACCCCTTATCTGGTTACTCACATCATTTGCTTGAGCATGTGTCAGGAAGACCCCGAGCAGGGCAATAATCGCAATCTGAAATGAAAAAAAGCATGGGAATATACATTTGTACAGTGGCATCTTATACATCTGCAATTACAATTAAACATAGCCACTTTACATACTATTTAATGCCCTTACCAGGAATTTCATTGTGTATTCTGGGCTAGGTAAGAAAGACTGAACATGAAAAATTATTTATTAGATCACAATATGTGTATATATACAACTTCACTATTTACCGAAGAAACCACAAGTAAAATAATGAAATACTTATGGAGCTATATTGGAATAAATCCATATTTGTTATCTAAATTGATAACTTAAATTCTGAATCTAATGCAAGGTTTTGCCCAGTTTTGGGGCGTATTTCCAATTAAAAGAACATTTATTGTGTAAAAGATTATTGATAACAATCAGTAGAAACCTGGTATAAGATAATAGCAGTGATTAGTATTTACAGAAGGTGTAGTAAGCTGATCAGAAAATTAAGAATTAGTACATTTTGTAGCAAAGTTCTGCTCATAGAAACACCCTATATAAATCAATTTAATTTTTTTAGGTAATTTGTAACATTTATATAATATTTTCAATAAATTGATTCCCAAGATTTAGACATAAAAAACACCTTAGATTAAAGGGATACTAAATCCAAATTTTTCTTTCATGATTCAGATAGAACATGCAATATTAAGTAACTTTCTAATTTACTCCTATTATCAATTTTTTTCATTCTCTTGCTATCTTTATTTAAAAAGCAATAATGTAAAGCTTAGGCGCCAACCCTGGGGCTTGCTTATTGGTGGCTACATTTAGCTCCTAAGTTTTACATTCCTGCTTTTTAAATAAAGATAGCAAGAGAAAGAAGAAAAATGATAATAGGTAATGATAATAAAATAATGATAATAATAAATGATAATAAAATGATAATAATGATAATAAAATAGTAATGATAATAAAATAATAATAATTAGAAGGTTGCTTAAAATGTTATGCTCTATCTGAATAAAAAAAATGGGTTTAGTGTCACTTTAATGAGAAGGATAAAAAGTAAAGAGTGTGTTGAAAACCTGGTTTTCCTCATGGAGGAAACTATTCATGATTGGTCAAAATTGGCAGATTATGGCCTCTATTTAACAAAGTCTGGCGGACCTGATCCGACAGTGCGGATCAGGTCCGCCAGACCTCGTTGAATGCGGAGAGCAATACACTCTCCGTATTCAGCATTGCACCAGCAGCTCACAAGAGCTGCTGGTGCAATGCCGCCCCCTGCTGACTCGCGGCCAATGGGCCGCCAGCAGGGAGCTGTCAATCAACCCGATCGTACTCAATCGGGTTGAATTGTTGCGATGTCTGTCCGCCTGCTCAGAGCAGGTGGACAGGTTATGGAGCAGCGGTCTTTGTGACCGCTGCTTCATAACTGCTGTTTCTGGTGAGTCTGAAGAGTCGCCAGAAACACGGGCCGTCAAGCTCCTTTCGGATCTTGATAGATAGGCCCCTATATCTCAATGTGAGGCAGCAAAACACAACTACTCTCTTTCACATAATGGTATTTTTTTTATGCCCTGTTAAGTATGTGTGTGAGTGAGCAAATACATAGCTTTATGAGAATATGAATGAATTTGTCTAAAATGTAAACAAATAGAGAGTGATTCATTAAAGGGACAGTGAACCTCACAATTTTCTCCTCTTTATTTTGTTCACAATGATCAATTTTACCTGCTGGATTGCATTAAATTGTTTACAAATAGCTCTTTTACCTTAATATTGGCATTTTAAATAGATGATTTTGCCAGTGGTATTCGTACCTATAGAGAAAGTTTCTATACTTAAGTATTGGCTATAGAAGAGCTGTGTAAACATAGCCAGCAGAAGAAATTACACTCCCAGTGGGGGTTAGGAGAGAAAAGTAATGTTCATTTTCAATTGTTCCCTCTAAGGGCCTGATGATCTAAATTTTACCAGTACTTCTATTTCCCTGGTGGAATTATCTAAAGTCACTTTTTACCATGAAAACAGGGTGTCTTGTTAAGGACCGTATACTGCATTTTCATATGGAGAGCATATACATACATTACAAAGCGCACAATTAAAATTGTAATTTAACCAGTCAGCATGTAGTCTTAGATACTCCCAGCTGTTTGAATACTACAGATGTGATGGTCTTATTATGCTTTGCCCATAATTATAAGGGTGTTAATATGGAATATGTAGCTGTAACTGTTAGTATACCCCTTCTAGAGTAGACTCTTTGCTATATAGTATACTCCTCTGTATAATCTTGCTGGTTTGAAGTACCTAGCCTTTGGAGACCCTCCTGGATATAGGGAACCGTATGGATACATAGAGAAAGGTGGGAAATAATCAACTATACGAGACACCCAGAAAACCTATTACACCCATGTAGTTATCTTTATGTACACCCACTTCATAAGCACCCAATGAAGATCATATATTTTATCTTATGCTTACTACATCCCAGGTTATACTTACTCAGAGACATATTTAACTAATGTGACCCCACTCCACCTGCTAGCACATGGGGTACCTCTTAACAAAGTTGTGGTGGGCATTACGGCTCTACATGGTCACACACTACATGGTTATTAATTCCTCACTATAAACCTCTTCAGGGTTACTATTTAATTTGACAGTTTTATAAGGCCATCCTTTATCATCTGCTTACATTTTAATCCCCAAACTTCAGTTGTGAGATCCTTGGGGTTCCCCTCCCAGATCACGGGAGTATATACCCTCTTTGAACTTTTCCTGTTCTTGACACCCTTTAATACCATATCATCAAACTTCCCAGACACGCCCCCACCCCTTATCTTTAGAGCGGCTCCTGTCCACTGACTGCCCCCCAAAGTTTTTCATGCTATTTCTTATTTATCCTTTACCCTATTAAAAAAAAAATGAGATTTTATATAGCTAAGTTCATCTACACATTTGCTGACGGAGCCTTGGAATATCGAACAGATAGGTCTTTAGAAAATTTATAATCCAAAACCCTCTTGCTGCTATTACGTCCTAGAACAAAATTATAGCTTGCCATCTCATAAGACACGTCTGTTAACCTCTTATTTTACAGCTAATTTTCTTTCCTGCTATTATTAAACCAAGCTTACAAGCAGCTTACATATTGTATATTTAATTATTTACATTATCCACCCTCCTGTATTATGTAAAATGTATCTTTTCGATGTTGTAGATGGACGTATGTTAAATTGTATATTTGTTAACAATCTCAATAAAAAAGTTCTGTTAAAAAGAAAAAAAAAAAAAAAAAATTGTAATTTAAATATACAGAAATATACACAGGAAAAATTGTATCGTTAAAGTGCATCAAAAATCGTAACAAAATTCTTCCCCAAAAATCATATTTTATCAAAAACATAAAAATTGTATATAAATTACACAGGAATAAATCATATTAAATATGCACAGTGTAAACTGTTGTTTAAATACACTGGATGCTCAAAAACACACACAGAAATTTGTACTTAAAGTACAAAATACAAAGTGTAATTGTTGTTTTTTTTCATAAAATGGGCTGAACATGGGCGTTCAATGGGCGTATATGAAATTGTCTCTCTAATCCCAACGTAATTCTGTAAAGATTTTCTAACTACAGGTCCCAGTTTTTACTCTTAAACTAAAAAGTGAGCTTTTTCTCAAAACACTCAAAATATTAATAGAAAAACACATGCATACGAAAATATAGGCGATTGTAAGATACTATAAGCATAAAGCAGCGTTATGTGATTTATATTGACTGCAGGATTTACTTTCTAAATTGCACCCCCTGCTCACTAACTTCGCTCTCCAAAGCCAAGTGTCCCTTTTCCAGCTAGCTCCATTACTTTTAATAGGAGTCATCTCGCCACTCACAGGGGCTGCGCCTTTTTTACAATAATACCACCAGGGTAACTCTGAGGGTCAGCGAGAAAAAACACATCTGATTTGGCGAGGCTTAGATGATTGGGCATGTGGTGATGAAAAACGAGGTGAAGAGTCCCAAAGGTAGTCAATCCAAATAGATTCTTGGAGCAGAACCTGTAATGGTCTGTAAGGTGCTCCCTATTGCCTGATGCGTTTTGCGCATGTGTACATGCGCTTCATCAGAAACAATATCATCTCCTGCACTGGAATCTTAATAAAGATGTGATGTGGTGACTGTTGGACAAATCCAATTGGGTTGTTAAAGTGTACTGTCATAAAGTGATAATTATTAAATACTTTTCCATAACTATGTTAAAAAATGTGTATATAATCCAGTGAAGGAGAGGAAATACAGATAAAATACAATGATCAGTTTAGTGATGAACAATGGTAACTAAATTAGATTATCAATGATTGACAAAAAAGCTCCATCAATTTTTGTAATAAGTGTATTTTGACGACAAGAGAAATATTAGTGTGAGTAGTAAAATAAAGAAACCACTAATAAAAATCAGGGGTGGATATGGGGTAATAAAACAAAACTACATTTTAAAAATGGCTAAAATAAACAAAATATGGACATGAATCTTCATATTATCGTCAAAATTAAAACCAATATTGTACATCAGAATGAGAGAGAAAAGAGATAAAAGGAAAAAGATAAAATATTTTTTTTGTGTGATTATATATGTGTGTATATATACAGTATATATATATATATATATATATATATATATAAACTCCTATATATATATGAAAGATCTTATAATTCTGATAGTGTCATCCAATGTATTGTCTTTTCTATACAATGAATGTCACTAAAGCAAGATAATTCTTGTCACAAATCTAGTTTCACATTATATATCTTTTATCTCTCATAAACATCAAACGCTTATAAGTATAGGGGGAGATGAAAAGAGTCTAATCCTAAATTAAGAGACTTAGCTGGGACAGTAGACTTATACTTATGTCAGTTATTGGGTGAATGATGTCTATTAATGGTTATATTCTTATTATTTAAGCTTTATTTGGCTTGTTGTTATATTTTATACTTATTTAGATGGATTAGCCTTTACTCATTCTGTATAGAGGACTACTGTGGCTATAATCATGTTTTAATACTTCAAGATTAAAAGCCTAGTAGTGTATGCTTAGAAAACGTAGGTAAATATAGATCACATATTTCTCTTATCTATAATGGAATGGAGTGTAAGCTTAAAGAAGAATGGTTGTCTATACTATTCAAAAGCCTGTACTGTGTGAAATTTGATATGAATGAGTACCCTGTGTGAATATTAGAGCTAATCAATATACAGATTGACATCATATCTACGGTTCATGACTTTGGGGGTTCTGGTTTCTAATGTAAACATCCAGTATACTTCTTTTTTCAGAAGTTTCTTTAATCGATCTCCTCCCAGTAAATATTTTTCTATTTGTTCAATAGCCATAAAGGAGAAATTGGATATGCCTTGTTCGTGTAAGGAAAAATATTTTGTAACCGGTGTTCTGGGTATGCCTTCTTCAATTGAATTCAAATGCTCTCTAATTTTGTCTTTTAGAGAGCGGGTTGTAATGCCCACATACTGTTTTAGACAGTACTTGCATGTGATTAGATATATCACGTATGTGGATGTACAATCTATCCTCTGTTTTATCTGATCTGTGTTGTTGGTTTGTGTGGTAGTAAATGTCAGTTTCTTCTTAGTATGTGAACAACTTTTACACGGAACACGTCCACACTTATAACTTCCCTTGGTGGATGATAACCAACTAGTGGTAGTGATTTCCTTTTTATGGAATTTTTTGGTGACCATGTCACGTATAGTGGGTGCTCTTTTTACCACATATTTTATGCCATTGTCTAATTTGTTTCTCAAGGAGACATCTCCATTGAGGACTGGTATGTATTTTCTAATGATGTTTGAAATAGCATAGAATTGATTGCTATATTTTGTTATGAAATATATATGCTCCTGTGTTGTATCTCTCATTTTAGTGTCTGAGTGTGTGATTCTTCTATTCTTAGTTTTTTTGGCACTGTCATTAAGGAGAGTTTGTCTGTCAAGTCCAGCTACTTGTAGTTTGATCTTGTGGAGTGAATTTCTGTTATAACCTCTTGCTATTAATCTTGCTGTTAGCTCCTCAGCTTGTTTCCTGTATAACGTTAAAGTTGTACAGTTTCTCCAAATTCTGAGATATTGGCCCTTAGGGATGCATTTTCTCATATAAGGTGCATGGCAGGAATCTGTCCTAAGAATGGTATTTCTAGCTAGAGGTTTTCTGCAAATACTTGTTGTGATGTTATTCTCTCGAACATGGTCTAGTCTTAGGTCCAAGAAATCTATTGATGTATCACTTATCTTAAATGTGAACTCAAGATTGAGCCTATTACTGTTAAAATATTCTATTATGTCTTCTACTGATTGGCTACTGTCTTGTTTATAGATGAGTATAAGATTATCGATAAATCAACCGTACTTAACTACCTTGTCCTCAAGGGCCAAACAACCACCAAACACATATAGGGTTTCAAAGTATCCCATCTATAAATTGGCATATGAGGGGGCAAATTTTGCCCCTATCGCAGTACCACATTATTGGAGATAATAGTGGTCCTCGAGGACAAAGTAGTTATGGGTGAGCAAAAATCATGTTAGTTGTACAAGGAAGGTTATAAATTTATCAAGGAAACTGGTTATATCATTTAAGCATGTACTCTAGTGCATTTAGCCCTTCCTCATGGTGTATACTGGAATACAGAGAGGATACATCTATTGTAAGCTATTTATAATTACTTTTCCTGTAGGATTGTATGTTAATTTCAAGTATGTTTTGGTGTCTGTTAGTTGGGAAAGCACTTCATTTCTATAGTCAATTTTATTTAGTGCAACAATTGCTCCCCCTTTGTCGGCAGGGGTAATGACTACATTTTGGTTATCAGCCAATTGTTGAAGTGCTTTCCTTTCATTACTGTTTAAATTATCTTTATATTTGTTTGATGTGCCTCCTGCTATTAATGAAGAGTGTAATGCTACTAAGTCTTGTTCAATCAAGTTTTGAAACATCTCAATATAATCACTTCTACTATGTACCAGGTAGAAGTGAGATTTAGGGTGTAAAGTGGTTGAAAAAAATGGGTATTGTGTCTGTATTACTTTCTATTCTTAGTGTTGGTGCTTGTAATGTAAGTAAAACATGATGATTGGACCCTTCGTATTGGGCTTTGGTATACAGACAGAAATAATATAAAGAAGCATGTGTGAGCAAAAACTAATAAAATAAGGAGATCTAATTTCCCTGCAAGTTCAACCCATTTGAATAGGTTGTGGCTTCCAAGAACAAAATCAGCTATTTCATATACAATTACAAAGAAGCAAATTCTCATAGATTTTATATTCTGCATCTGGTATAACAAGTCACTGCAAACACATTAAGGGAAAACAATTTTACATTACATTGTCCCTTTAATGAGGGTATAAGGAAAGGTATTTGATTATCAAAATGTACTTGTCAATTAATATATATGTGTGGAGAATTTGTGTGTATATAAATCATTAAAGGGGTATGTGTAGCACTTTTGAAAACCAAGCCCCAATCAGAAGAGCCTAGAGAGGAGACCAGGTTAGTACAACTTTGATAGCAAAAATCTCTGAAAGATTTTGATTCTAGAAGCTGCAGCTAAGATAATGTTATATAATTATGTGCAGAATTATATAACATTATTTTTTAAGTTTACTGTCCCTTTAATCAATATTAATATTTAATAATGCGTTTTATTGTGTATTTACTGTAAATATTTTACATTCCAACCTTCACAGAGTGGAACATTTTCTATGTATTTTTAAATATATATATATTTGCATATGTGCGTATGTATATATATATATATATATATATATACACATATATATATATACATATATACAGTATATATATATATATATATATATATATATATATATATAAATAAATGTGTGTGTATGTATATGTATGTGTGTATGTATATATGTATGTATATGTGTGTGTGTATATATATATATATATATATATATATATATATATATATATATATAAAAGCACAATAAGGAGCGCCCTATAAAACCATAATAAACATCATGAAAATTTGTTTTTGTTTAAAAAAAAAAGTTAACACTAGACATGTGTGTTTCGTTCCGAATCAAAATTCAGACAAATCGATTCGAATTTCCGAATTACCCTAGCAACGAAACTAAACTAATCGGAATGCATTTGTAACGAATAAATCCGATCTAGTTTTGATTTATTCATTACATTCGAATGGCCATGGACTAATCACAATTCAGTATAAAAATTAAATTTAGTGAGATTTAGTGAGATAGAACAGTGAAATAATTCCGTTTGTGTAACTTGGAACCATCTGATTCAATATAACACATACCGAACGTCCGAATTTACGAATCAAATCCGAAACAAATACATCTGAATCCAAATGAATCCGAAACGAATACATTCGAATGTATTCTAATCGATCCGAAACGAAATTCTAAAAAATGTGAGTCGGTCCGAAACTAACCGAAACAAATTTTTCCGCTGTGCACATGTCTAGTTAACACAGACAAAAAGGATGTGTGTGAAGGATCGAGGTGTTTATCCGTTCAGTATGGTAATATCCCTTTTGGGATCTGGAAATGCAGAGTAGTTGCAGCCCCTTGTATACACGGTACTGGAGACCAGATCAAGCTGAAATAGGAGAAAAGAAACAGGGGCGCACACTCCTCTAAGCATAGTAGGTTAAAACTTGTAGGAATTTATTATAATGATATTTTTTGGCTATCCAATAGGGTTTGTAATAACCCACTCTTATTGCTTCATTCCCCCCTCTGTTATTTTACTTATTACGTATTATTATCTGATATAGAGTCACTTTAATTTAATTTATCAGTATGACTAATAAGTATGGCAAATATTTTAATGCCACAAATAGAAGTAGAATTTTGTCTACCAATTTTAATAGTGAACAAAATGACTCCACAAATCCAGAACTCCTCTTTAAGAGACTAAAAAAGCTTTAAAAAATGCAGGTTAGACACTGGTATGACATGATAGCTTTAGAAAATTTTAAAAGAAATAATCTCATACCAAATGGTTTGATAATGTCCAAAACTGGAAGAAGTAGAGTTACACACAGAATGGGAGGAAGCTCCGGATGAGGGTTCCACTAAGTTGGTTAATATTGACATTAAATATAGAGAGAAGAAAGTGAATACTTTAACACAGTGGTCACCACCAGTGGTCCGTGGACCACTGGTGGTCCACGAGAAGATGTTGGTGGTCCTTGACACCATCAAGCAGGAATTAGTCTCCTCTGATGGTGTCACCCTCATTGCGCCACAACTCCCTACAGTGCCTGGCTTGACATCAGTGAAAACCGACGGAGGAGTTAAATTACAATCTCCCTACGCACGTTGTGTAGTACTGCGTAACTTGCGTAGCTAGATTGTATTTTTAACTCCTCCCACTCGGCGCAATGCTCAGAGGAAGATGCTTCCATTCTAAAGCCAGCAGAGGTTGGTATAGTCTTGGCTTGAAATAGTGGAATTAAAGTATATAAAAAAAAGAAAATATTTAAAAAAAAATTCTCTCATATTTAATTTATATTCTTTAGCTGTCTCTTTGTAGTAGTTTTCCTAAATTCCTTCAGATGGACTTACATCACTGTTTGTCTTCCTCCCCTCCATCTTCTTTTTTTTAAAATTAAATAATTATTTTTCATTCTAATAATTTTCCTGCGCACAAAGCCATTCCACCTGAATTCCAGTAATTGCCATCCAGCAGATAAGCCATATCCCACCAGTATTATAGTAAATGCCAGTAACTAGACATGTGCGATTCATTTTGGTTCGATTTGGAAATTCGGCCGAATTCGTAAAATTCGGGATTCGGATCGATTCGGATTTCCAAATTAAAATAGTGCAGAATCTAACAAATAAATCCGAATTAGTTCGGATTTATTCAGTAGATTCGGATGGCCATGGATTACACTAGTATTGTACAGTATATTAGGTTATATCACTCTGCTATGGGTTACACCTAATATACAGTACATAATACTAGTCTAATACAGGTATACCCCGCTCATACAGCGGGTTTATTTACCGGAGCCCCCCAGTAAAGTGAAAACCGCCTTAAAGTAAAACAAGGCAGTTTAGCTTTCTTTCCACTTGCCAGTGTGTTTAAAAACTTGAAAACATGTTTGAACTAGCATATATTATGGGTGCAATAGGGCTAAGTTTCATTTAACACTAGCACAGCACAGAATTCAATAAATACTGTACTTGTAAAATAGTGACAATTACTGTAGTAAAATTTGCCAAACTATAGCACTGAGACAAAGATTGCACTGTAAAGCTGTAAACAGAGTGAACTGCGCATAACAAAATAGTGCCAGTCACTTTTCTCGCAAACTCACAATGATTACAGCACTATTTCATAATCCTTGGAGGATGAACTTCAGCTCCACAAGCGCTGTATTAGCGAATCGCTGTAAAGTGAAGTGCTGTAAAGTGAGGTATACCTGTACACAGCACATCCCACCTAATACTTACCGAAATTCCGAATTTTCGAACCGAACCGAATCGAACCGAATCCAGCCGAATTTATTCGAATCCGAATAAATCCGAAAAGAATCCAAACCGAAATGATTCAAATTTTTCAGAATTCTAATCGATCCGAACCGAAATTCAAATAAATCCGAATCGATCCGAACCGAACTGAATTTTTTCGCCATGCACATGTCTACCAGTAACATCAGTCGTGGTTAGCTCACATCCATATCGAGAGCTTTCTGATATAAACTTAATTTGTGACTCCAATGTCTGTCCATGATCATTAGTAGTTTTGAATAATTCCTAACTAGGGAGGTAACTTGGAAGTCTTGAGGTCCTTTTAAACATAATTATTTTTTTCACACTTTCTGCCTCTCTGTTTCCAGCCCAAAATTTGGCACTCACAGTATTCTCTCAGTTCTGTCATTCAGTTAGTTAAAGGGACACTGAACCCAAATGTTTTCTTTCGTGATTCAGATAGAGCATGGAATTTTAAGCAACTTTCTAATTTACTCCTATTAACAAATTTTCTTCATTCTCTTGGTATCTTTATTTGAAATGCAAGAATGTAAGTTTAGATGCCGGCCCATTTTTGGTGAACAACCTGGGTTGTCCTTGCTGATTGGTGGATAAATTCATCCACCAATAAAAAAGTGCTGTCCAGAGGTCTGAAGCAAAAAAAAAGCTTAGATGCCCTCTTTTTTCAAATAAACGGCTAGATTACGAGTTTTGCGTTATGAGCGGCTCAGTACTAACTTGCAAGTTATTTCCACCGCTCACCTCCCTATAGCGCTGCTATTACAGGTTTGCAAAAACCCGGCGTTAGCAGGCAATATGTCAGTGTTGAGCTTCATTGAGCCCCATACCGCACACAAATACCATCGCTGCTTTGAGCTGGTTTTATGTGCTCGTGCATGATTTCCCCATAGACATCAATGGGGAGAGCCGGCTAAAAAAAAACACCTGCAAAAAAGGAGCGTAAAGCTCCGTAATGCAGCTTCATTGATTCCTATGGGGAAAGAAAATGTATGTTTAAACCTAACACCCTAACATAAACCCCGAGTCTAAACACCCCTAATCTGCCGCCCCCGGCATCGCTGACACATACATTATACTTATTAACCCCTAATCTGCTGCCCCCAAAATTGCCTCCACTATACTAAAGTTATTAACCCCTAATCTGCCACCCCTGACATCGCTGACACCTACATTATATTTTTTAACCCCTAATCTGCCGCCCCCAAAATCGCCGCCACTATACTAAAGTTATTAACCCTTAATCTGCTGCCCCCGACATCGCTGACACCTACATTATACTTATTAACGCCTAATCTGCTGCCCCCGAAATTGCTGCCACTATACTAAAGTTATTAACCCCTAATCTGCCGCCCCAACATCGCTGACACCTACATTATACTTATTAACCTATAATCTGCCGCCCCCAATGTCGCTGCCACTATACTAAAGTTATTAACCCCTAAACCTAACCCTAAGTCTAACCCTAACACCCCTAACTTTAACATAATAAAAATACATCTAAATAAAATTACTATTAATACCTAAATAATTCCTATTTAAAACTAAATACTTACCTATAAAATAAACCCTAAACTAGCTACAATATAACTTATAGTTACATTGTAGTTATCTTAGGCTTTATTTTTATTTCACAGCTAAGTTTGTATTTATTTTAACTAGGTAGACTAGTTAGTAAATAGTTATTAACTATTTACTAGCTACCTAGTTAAAATAAATACAAATTTACCTGCAAAATAAAACCTAACCTGTCTTACACTAACACCTAACATTACACTACAATTAAATAAATTACATTAATTAAATACAATTAACTAAATTACAAAAAAATAAATAAACACTAAATTACACAAAATAAAAAAGAAATGATCAAATATTTAAAACAATTACACCTAATCTAATAGCCCTATAAAAAAAAAAATCCCCCTCCAAAATAAAAAAAACCCTAGCCTAAACTAAACTGCCAATAGCCCTTAAAAGGGCCTTTTGTGGGGCATTGCCCAAAAGAAATCAGCTCTTTTACCTGTAAAAAAATACAAACAACCCCCCAACAGTAAAACCCACTACCCACACAACCAAACCCCCCAAATAAAACCCTATCTAAAAAAACCTAAGCTCTCCATTGTCCTGAAAAGGGCATTTGGATGGGCATTGCCCTTAAAAGGGCATTTCACTCTTTTTCCTTGCCCAAAACCCTAAGCTAAAAATAAAACCCACCCAATAAACCCTTAAAAAAAACCTAACACTAACCCCGAAGATCCACTTACAGTTTTTGAAGACCGGATATTCATCCTCAACGAAGCCGGGAGCAGTCTTCATCCAAGTGGCAAGAAGTCCTCAACGAAGCCAGGAGAAGTCTTCATCCAAGAGGCAAGAAGTGGTCCTCCATACGGGCAGAAGTCTTCATCCAGACGGCATCTTCTATCTTCATCCTTCCGACATGGAGCGGCTCCATCTTCAAGACATTCGGCGTGGAGCATCCTCTTCTTTCGACCGGTTACTGAAGAATGAAGGTTCATTTAAGGGACGTCATCCAAGATGTCGTCCCTTGAATTCCAATTGGCTGATAGAATTCTATCAGCCAATCGGAATTAAAGGTGAAAAAATCCTATTGGCTGATGCAATCAGCCAATAGGATTGAGCTTGCAATCTATTGGCTGTTCTAATCAGCCAATAGAATGTGGGCTCAATCCTATTAGCTGATTAGATCAGCCAATAGGATTGAAGCTCAATCCTATTTGCTGATTGCATCAGCCAATAGGATATTTTCACCTTTAATTCCAATTGGCTGATAGAATTCTATCAGCCAATGGAAATTCAAGGGACGCCATCTTGGATGACGTCCATTAAAGAAACCTTCATTTTCAGTAGCCCGTCGAAAGAAGAGGATGCTCCGTGCCGGATGTCTTGAAGATGGAGCAGCTCTGCGTTGAAAGGATGAAGATAGAAGATGCTGTCTGGATGAAGACTTCTGCCCGTCTGGAGGACCACTTCTTGCCGCTTGGATGAAGACTTCTCCCGGCTTCGTTGAGAACTTCTTGCCGCTTGGATGAAGACTTCTCCCGGCTTCGTTGAGGATGGATGTCCGGTCTTCAAAAACTGTAAGTGGCTCTTCAGGGGTTAGTGTTAGGTTTTTTTAAGGGTTTATTGGGTGGGTTTTATTTTAGTTTAGGGTTTGGGCACAGAAAAAAAGCTAAATGCCCTTTTAAAGGCAATGCCCATCCAAATGCCCTTTTCAGGGCAATGGGGAGCTTAGGTTTATTTAGATAGGATTTTATTTGGGGGGTTTGGTTGTATGGGTGGTGGGTTTTACTGTTGGGGGATTGTTTGTATTTTTTTTTATAGGTAAAAGAGCTGATTTCTTTGGGGCAATGCCCCACAAAAGGCCCTTTTAAGGGCTACTGGCAGTTTAGTGTAGGCTAGGGTGTTTTTATTTTGGGGGGCTTTTTTATTTTGATAGGGCTATTAGATTAGGTTTAATTAGTTTAAATATTTGATAATTTCTTTTTTATTTTGTGTAATTTAGTGTTTTTTATTTTTTGTAATTTAGTTAATTGTATTTAATTAATGTAATTTAGTTAATTGTAGTGTAATGTTAGGTGTTAGTGTAAGACAGGTTAGGTTTTATTTTACAGGTAAATTTGTATTTATTTTAACCAGGTAGTTAGTAAATAGTTAAGAACTATTTACTAACTAGTCTACCTAGTTAAAATAAATACAAACTTAGCTGTGAAATAAAAATAAAACCTAAGATAGCTACAATGTAGCTTATGGTTTATTTTACAGGTAAGTATTTAGTTTTAAATAGAAATTATTTAGGTATTAATTGTAATTTTTAGTTAGATTTATTTTAATTGTCTTAAAGTTAATGGTGTTAGGGTTAGGGTTAGACTTAGGGTTAGGTTTAGGGGTTAATAACTTTAGTATAGTGCCAGCGATTTGGGGGGCAGCAGATTAGGGGTTAATAACAGTAATGTAGGTTGCAGCGATGTTAGGGACAGCAGATTAGGGGTTAATAATATTTAACTAGTGTTTGCGATGCGGGAGTACGGTGGTTTAGGGGGTTAATATGTTTATTATAGTGTCGGCGATGACGGGAGTGGCAGATTAGGGGTTAATAATTTTATTTTAGTGTTTGCGATGCGGGAGGACCTTGGTTTAGGGGTTAATATGTAGTTTATGGGTGTTAGTGTACTTTTTAGAACTTTAGTTATGAGTTTTATGGTACAGCTTTGTAGCGTAAAACTCATAACTACTGACTTTCAGTTTACGGTACAAATCTTGATGGTATAGGGTGTACCGCTCACTTTTTGGCCGGACAGGCAAACTCGTAATACCGGCGCTATGGAAGTCCCATTGAAAAAGGACTTTTTGAAAGCTGCGGTAGTTACATTGCGTTACGGCCAAAAAAGTGTGCGGTGCACCTATACCTGCAAAACTCGTAATCCCAGCGGTAGTGAAAAAGCAGCGTTATGATTATGAGGCTTTTTCACTCATAACACAAAACTCGTAATCTAGCCGAAAGATAGCAAGAGAATGAAGAAAAATTGATAATAGGAGTAAATTAGAAAGTTGCTTAAAATTGCATGCTATATCTGAATCACAAAAGAAAAAAATTGGGTTCAGTGTCCCTTTAATTCCAAAAAATAAATTCTTAAAAATTTGTAAATATATACATAATGTAAACTTAGCTATGGTTATACTAGTTATGTACAGTATGTGTGTACACATACACACAAACACACATTATAGAGGTTTGTATCTTTTTAAAAAAAAAAAAAATGTTAGTGGTCCACGGTATTCGAAATTGTGGGTTTAGTGGTCCCTGAGGTCTGAAAGGTTTTCGACCCCTGCTCTAACAGACCAGATAACGGAGATTGAAGAGGACTTAGAAAAATATGCAGAAAATGAACATTTTAGAGAATTAGATGAAAGGAATAGGCAATCACTAGCAGCCTTTGAACAGGAGGTAATTAAAACCAAAAATAAAAAATAAAACAATGCCTACATGATAATGAATCCCACGAATCCAGAAAATGTTCTAGTAACTGTTACTAATGAAGAAAAAGGAAACAGAGAATAGATCTGATAAATTCCATATAAATGGTCAGCCTAAGTTCAAACCAAACAAAAAGATAGGTTCAAAATCAAATTTTAATCATAAAAACAAAAGGGATAATAATGAAAATGGAAGTAGCAAAATAAATACAACAATAAAAAATAAATATACTAATGCAAACAAAAATAAAAACAGAATGAAACAGGGTATGAAATACAAAAATGGAAGTAAGAACGGTCCTTATTTTGGTCAGAAGTTGAACCATTCATATTTTAGAGCTGGAAAAAATTAAGTTAAGGTAATACAAAACAAACAATATTGGAAAGAACCACAAGATCACCAACAAAAAAGTCAAAATATGACATATCAACATCCCAGTAAACAAAATAGAGATGGAGGACCATACGAAAGTATGGGTGCTAGACCTAAGTATAAACATACTCATAATCAGAATTATTCCAAAGGACAGCCGAAAAAAATTGGTCACTATTTTAAAGTAAATAGGGAATCTAACCAGAAACGTTTTTTAGAAGTAGGAGACTCCCCAGTAGGGAGAAATCCGAAAAGAGGAGTCAGAGAAGGAGAAGAGGATGTCGAGGAGGAGTGGTACTCCGACTCAAGAAGGAGAAAAGGGAAATATATATATATATATATATATATGCGTGTGTTAGAGATATATATAAGTATATATATTTGCATACAGAAGAGAGAAGCGCTCTAACAGGAACGAACAACAGCTCATCAGCTAGTTCTCTGGTGATTTACCACCTGGAGCAGCCTCTTTTAGACCAGTGTGCCTTTCACATTGGAAAACTCTCCTGAAGCATATCAGTCTGATCCCGCCAGTTAAGGTCAGTCCAGCCCCGAAATACCTGGCAATTCTCCATTGAACAAGGAACATGACAACCCCAGACGATCGTTTCGGCCTATTGGGCCTCATCGGTGAGGTGCAGCCACATTACTCTAAGCAAGCACTGGCCAAGGAGTCCATATCTGGTTGCCCCTAACACCCATAGGGAGACTTCCCCAGGGTCATAATTAATTTGCATACAGAAGAGAGAAGCGCTCTAACAGGAACGAACAACAGCTCATCAGCTAGTTCTCTGGCGATTTACCACCTGGAGCAGCCTCTTTTAGACCAGTGTGCCTTTCACATTGGAAAACTATCCTGAAGCATATCAGTCTGATCCCGCCAGTTAAGGTCAGTCCAGCCCCGAAATACCAGGCAATTCTCCATTGAACAAGGAACATGACAACCCCAGATGATCGTTTCGGCCTATTGGGCCTCATCGGTGAGGTGCAGCCACATTCCTCTAAGCAAGCACTGTCCAAGGAGTCCATATCTGGTTGCCCCTAACACCCATAGGGAGACTTCCCCAGGGTCATAATTAATTTGCATCTAGAAGAGAGAAGCGCTCTAACAGGAACGAACAACAGCTCATCAGCTAGTTCTCTGGCGATTTACTACCTGGAGCAGCCTCTTTTAGACCAGTGTGCCTTTCACATTGGAAAACTATCCTGAAGCATATCAGTCTGATCCCGCCAGTTAAGGTCAGTCCAGCCCCGAAATACCAGAGAACTAGCTGATGAGCTGTTGTTCGTTCCTGTTGGAGCGCTTCTCTCTTCTGTATGCAAATTAATTATGACCCTGTATATATACAGTATATACATATATATATACATATATATATATATATATATATATATACATACATATACATACATAATATATACATAAAAACATACATACACACACACACATTGGAGCCCTTTTCCACTTAAATACCTAAAAAGAATAAAAATTATTTTAAAGGGACAACTTAAAAAATAATGTTATATAATTCTGCACAACATTATCTTAACGGCAGCTTCCAAAATCAAATGCTTTCAGAGATTTTTGCTATCAAAGTTGTACTTACCTGGTCTTCTCTCCAGGCTCTTCTGATCGATTTTTGGTTTTCAAAAGCGCTTCGCGGGCGCACTGTCTAATCACAGTGCGCCCGATTGCGCCATTCAACTGAATCCTGCTACCAGACCAGAGCGGGAGCGAGCCACATTCAGTTCAATGGCATGATCGGGCGTGCTGTGATATGACAGCGTGCCCAAGAAGCACTTTTGAAAACCAAGACCCAATCAGAAGAGCCTGGAGAGGAGACCAGGTAAGTACAACTTTGATAGTAAAAAAACTTTGAAAGCTTTTGATTCTAGAAGCTGCAGCTTATACATATATACAGTATATATATATAAATATATGTGTGTGTACATATATATGTATGTATATGTGTGTATATATATATATATATATATATATATATATATATATATATATATATATATATATATATATATATATATATATATATATAAACCAAAAAGGGTACAGGACAAATGGCTACTATAAATGTGTCTTTTTCCAAAAAAATTTTTTTCAAACTTTAGAAAACATTAATGTTATGCTAGATTATAATTTTAATGTGGTGCAGACCCTATAAAAAATTATTCTTCAACAAACTACAAGAGGAGAACAAGGACCATCAAAAATGGAAGTCTATGTAACTGCTGTACTGAGGCAATTCATTATGGAGGATGTATTACTATGTTCCACTATCTATCTTATTGCTAATAACCATTGCAATAGTTATTCTTCATACTTGCATGTAACTCACTTTCGGCTAGATTTAGAGTTCTGCGGCCAAAGGGGTGCGTTAGCTACGCATGCTTTTTTCCCCCCGCACCTTTTAAATACCGCTGGTATTTAGAGTTCACAGAATGGCTGCGTTTTCAGTGCGTTAGGCTCCAAAAAGGGAGCGTAGAGCATAATTTAACGCCACTGCAACTCTCGATACCAGCGATGCTTACGGACGCGGCCAGCTTCAAAAACGTGCTCGTGCACGATTCCCCCATAGAAAGCAATGGGGCAGTTTGAGCTGAAAAAAAACCTAACACCTGCAAAAAAGCAGCGTTCAGCTCCTAACACAGCCCCATTGTTTTCTATGGGGAAACACTTCCTACGTCTGCACCTAACACTCTAAAATGTACCCCGAGTCTAAACACCCCTAACCTTACACTTATTAACCCCTAATCTGCCGCCCCCGCTATCGCTGACCCCTGCATATTATTATTAACCCCTAATCTGCCGCTCCGTATACCGCCACAACATACATTATAGTTATGTACCCCTAATCTGCTGCCCCTAACACCGCCGACCCCTATATTATATTTATTAACCCCTAATATGCCCCCCACTAGCTACCTACAATAATTAACCTCTAATCTGCCGATCGGAGCTCACCGCTACTATAATAAATGTATTAACCCCTAAAGCTAAGTCTAACCCTAACACTAACACCCCCCTAAGTTAAATATCATTTTTATCTAACAAAATAAATTAACTCTTATTAAATAAATTATTCCTATTTAAAGCTAAATACTTACCTGTAAAATAAACCCTAATATAGCTACAATATAAATTATAATTATATTATAGCTATTTTAGGATTAATATTTATTTTACAGGCAACTTTGTATTTATTTTAACCAGGTACAATAGCTATTAAATAGTTAATAACTATTTAATAGCTACCTAGTTAAAATAATTACAAAATTACCTGTAAAATAAATCCTAACCTAAGTTATAATTAAACCTAACACTACACTATCAATAAATAAATTAAATAAACTACCTACAATTACCTACAATTAAACCTAACACTACACTATCAATAAATTAATTAAATAAAATACCTACAAATAACTACAATTAAATAAACTAACTAAAGTACAAAAAATAAAAAAAGCTAAGTTTCAAAAAATAAAAAAATATTTACAAACATTAGAAACATATTACAACAATTTTAAACTAATTACACCTACTCTAAGCCCCCTAATAAAATAACAAAGACCCCCAAAATAAAAAAATGCCCTACCCTATTCTAAATTAAAAAAGTTCAAAGCTCTTTTACCTTATCAGCCCTGAAAAGGGCCATTTGCGGGGCATGCCCCAAAGAATTCAGCTCTTTTGCCTGTAAAAAAAAACATACAATACCCCCCCCCAACATTACAACCCACCACCCACATACCCCTAAACTAACCCAAACCCCCTTTAAATAAACCTAACACTAAGCCCCTGAAGATCTTCCTACCTTATCTTCACCATGCCAGGTTCACCGATCCGTCCTCGGAAGTCTTGATCCAAGCCTCGGAAGTCTTGATCCAAGCCCAAGCGGGGGCTGAAGAGTGACGTCCATCCTCCGGGCTGAAATCTTGATCCAAGCGGGCAGAAGAGGCCTTCCGGACCGGCAAACATCTTCTTCCAAGCAGCATCTTCTATGTTCTTCAATCCGATGATGACCGACTGATCTTCAAGACCTCCAGCGCGGATCCATCCATCTTAACTGACGACTTCCCGACGAATGACGGTTCCTTTAAGGGACGTCATCCAAGATGGCATCCCTCGAATTCCGATTGGCTGATAGGATTTTATCAGCCAATCAGAATTAAGGTAGGACAATTCTGATTGGCTGAAATCAGCCAATCAGCCAATCAGAATCAAGTTCAATCCGATTGGCTGATCCAATCAGCCAATCAGATTGAGCTTGCATTCTATTGGCTGTTCCGATCAGCCAATAGAATGCGAGCTCAATCTGATTGGCTGATCGGATCAGCCAATCGGATTGAACTTGATTCTGATTGGCTGATTCCATCAGCCAATCAGAATTTTCCTACCTTAATTCCGATTGGCTGATAGAATCCTATCAGCCAATTGAAATTCGAGGGACGCCATCTTGGATGACGTCCCTTAAAGGAACCTTCATTCTTCAGTTGGACGTCGGAAGAAGAAGATTGATCCGCGCTGGAGGTCTTCACGATGGAGCCGTTCCTCATTGGATGAAGATAGAAGATGCCGCTTGGATCAAGATGGTTGCCGGTCTGGATCGCCTCTTCTTCCCGGATAGGATGAAGACTTTGGAGCCTCTTCTGGACCTCTTCAGCCACCGGATTATGGATCGCCAGCCCCCGCTTGGGCTTAGATGAAGATTTCGGAGCCAGGACGGATCGGTGTGATACCTGGCGAGGTGAAGATAAGGTAGGAAGATCTTCAGGGGCTTAGTGTTAGGTTTATTTAAGGGGGGTTTGGGTTAGATTAGGGGTATGTGGGTGGTGGGTTTTAATGTTGGGGGGGTATTGTATGTGATTTTTTTACAGGCAAAAGAGCTGAATTCTTTGGGGCATGCCCCACAAAAGGTCCTTTTAAGGGCTGGTAAGGTAAAATAGCTTTGAACTTTTTTAATTTAGAATAGGGTAGGGCATTTTTTTTTATTTTTGGGGGCTTTGTTATTTTATTAGGGGGCTTAGAGTAGGTGTAATTAGTTTAAAAGTGTTGTAATATTTTTCTAATGTTTGTAAATATTTTTTTATTTTTTGTAACAGTTCTTTTTTATTTTTTGTACTTTAGTTAGTTTATTTAAATGTATTTATTTGTAGGTATTGTATTTAATTAATGTATTGATAGTGTAGTGTTAGGTTTAATTGTAGGTAATTGGAGGTATTTTATTTAATTAATTTATTGATAGTGTAGTGTTAGGTTTAATTGTAACTTAGGTTAGGATTTATTTTACAGGTAATTTTGTAATTATTTTAACTAGGTAACTATTAAATAGTTATTAACTATTTAATAGCTATTGTACCTGGTTAAAATAATTACAAAGTTACCTGTAAAATAAATATAAATCCTAAAATAGCTACAATATAATTATAATTTATATTGTAGCTATATTAGGGTTTATTTTACAGGTAAGTATTTAGCTTTAAATAGGAATGATTTATTTAATAATAGTTAATTTATTTTGTTAGATTTAAATTATATTTAAGTTAGGTGGGTGTTAGGGTTAGGGTTAGAATGTGTTTTAGGGGTTAAAAAATTTATTAGAATAGCGGTGAGCTCCAGTCGGCAGATTAGGGGTTAATGCTTGAAGTTAGGTGTCGGCGATGTTAGGGAGGGCAGATTAGGGGTTAATACTATTTATTATAGGGTTATTGAGGCGGGAGTGAGGCGGATTAGGGGTTAATAACTTTATTATAATAGCTGTGCGGTCCGGTCGGCAGATTAGGGGTTAATAAGTGTAGGCAGGTGGAGGCGACGTTGAGGGGGGCAGATTAGGGGGTTAATAAATATAATATAGGGGTCGGCGGTGTTAGGGGCAGCAGATTAGGGGTACATAAGTATAACGTATCTTGCGGCAGCGTGCGGACAGCAGATTAGGGGTTAAAAAAATTTAATAGAGTGGCGGCGATGTGGGGGGACCTCGGTTTAGGGGTACATAGGTAGTTTATGGGTGTTAGTGTACTTTAGAGCACAGTAGTTAAGAGCTTTATAAACCGGCGTTAGCCCAGAAAGCTCTTAACTCCTGTTTTTTTTCTGCGGCTGGAGTTTTGTCGTTAGATTTCTAACGCTCACTTCAGCCACGACTCTAAATACCGGCGTTAGAAAGATCCCATTGAAAAGATAGGATACGCAAATGGCGTAGGGGGATCTGCGGTATGGAAAAGTCGCGGCTGTAAAGTGACCGTTAGACCCTTTCCTGACTGACTCCAAATACCAGAGGGCGGTAAAAACCAGCGTTAGGAGCCTCTAACGCTGGTTTTGACGGCTACCTCCCATCTCTAAATCTAGCCGTAACTATCTTATTGCTAATAACCATTGCAATAGCTATTCTTCATACTTGTATGTAATTCTTTGTAATTGTTACTATACTGCCATTATTGTTGTTACTGAAATCTTTACAAAGCACCTATCACTGCTTAGATCCCTAAAAATGTACCTGTTCGGTAATTATCCCTTGTATTGACTTGGGTACCGTGTACAGCTTGGGTGTAGCAGTGTACTAGGTGTCTTTGGATTGTATTTTTGCAAATATTATGATTATGATGTGCACATCTTCAGGGTTTTAATTGGCCACATGTACTATATTGTTTGTTCAACATACTTTACTTTGTGTTGCTAACATATACCCAAGGCCAGCACACAACTGGCCTATTGCTATGTTTGGACAGTTAGGATTTACTTCTTTCTGTACTATTAATAAAATATTTTTTGTTCTCAGTGATTGTACTGGTCAGAGATTCATTCCATTTGTTTAATTTAGCTACACTTTTGAGCTATTTTTTATAAAAAAAAGAGTGCTTGATTCCCTATCTATACAGGGCCTTAAGAAATTTTTGATGGTCCTTGTTCTCCTCTTGTAGTTTGTTGAAGAATATATAGATATATAGATATATATATATATATATAAAAGCACAATAAGGAGTGCCGTATAAAATCATAATAAACATTATAAAAATTTGCTTTTGTTTTAGCAAAAAAGGTAACACTAGACATGTGCGTTTCATTTTGAATCAAAATTCAGAGGAATTCGCCAAATTCGGAGATTCAAATCGATTTGAGTTTCCGAATTACCCTAGCAACGAAACTAAACTAATCCGAATGCATTTGTAATGAATAAATCCGAATTAGTTCGGATTTATTCATTACATTCAAATGGCCATGGACTAATCACAATTCAGTATAAAAATTAAATTTAGAGAGATTTAGTGAGATAGAACAGTGAAATAATTATGTTTGTGTAACTTGGAACCATGTGAATCAACATAACACATACCAAACTTCCGAATTTACGGATCAAATCCGAAACGAATACATCCAAATACATCCGAATCCGAATTAATCCGAAACGAATACATTTGAATGTATTCAAATCAATCCGAAACAAAATTCTAAAAAAATCAGAATACAACCGAAACGAACCAAAACAAATGTTTCCGCTGTGCACATGTCTAGTTAACACAGACAAAAAGGATGTGTGTGAAGGATCGAGGTGTTTATCCGTTCAGTATGGTAATATCCCTTTTGGGATCTGGAAATGCAGAGTAGTTGCAGCCCCTTGTATACACGGTACTGGAGACCAGATCAAGCTGAAATTGGAGAAAAGAAACAGGGGCTCACACTGCTCTAAGTGTAGTAGGTGAAAACTTGTAGGAATTTATTATAATCATATTTTTTAGCTATCCAATAGGGTTTGTAATAACCCACTCTTATTGCTTCATCCCCCCCTCTGTTATTTCACTTATTACATATTATTTTCTGATATAGAGTCACTTTAATTTAATTTATCAGTATGACTAATAAGTATGGCAAATATTTTAATGTCACAAATAGAAGTAGAATTTTGTCTACCAGTTTTAATAGTGAACAAAATGACTCCACAAATCCAGAACTCCTCTTTAATAGACTAGAAAAGCTTTCAAAAATGCAGATTAGACACTGGTATGACATGATAGCGTTGGAAATTTTTAAAAAGCAATACTCTCATACCAAATGGTTTGAGAATGTCCAAAACTGGAAGAAGTAGAATTACACACAGAATGGGAGGAAGCTCTGGATGAGTGTTCCACTAAGTTGGTTAATATTGTCATTAAACATAGAGAAAAGAAAGTGAATACTCTAACAGACCAGATAAGGGAGATTGAAGAGGACTTAGAAAAATGTGGAGATAATGAAAATTTTAGAGAGTTAGATGAAAGGAATAGGCAATCAATAGCAGACTTTGAACAGGAGGTAATTAAAACCAAAAAGTAAACAATGCCTATATGATAATGAATCCCATGAATACAGAAAATGTTCTAGTAACTGTTACTAATGAAGAAAAAGGAAATAGAGAATAGATCTGATAAATTCCATATAAATGGTCAGCCTAAGTTCAAACCAAACAAAAAGATAGGTTCAAAATCAAATTTTAATCATAAAAACAAAAGAGATAATAATGAAAATGGAAGTAGCAAAATAAATACAACAATAAAAAATAAATATACTAATGCAAACGAAAATAAAAACAGAATGAAACAGGGTATGAAATACAAAAATGGAAGTAAGAACGGTCCTTATTTTGGTCAGAAGTAGGGATGGGCGAATGCTTCGCAACATTCGAAAAATGGCACGAATTTTAACACATTCGTTTGTTCGAATCGAATTTTGAATGTTTACATAACATTCTAACATTCGATTTTCGAATGTTCGGTTTCGAATTTTACGATTACATTAGAAAATATTCTTTTCGAAAAATTCGAATTTAGATTGTAATAGTATTTCTAATGCTTTTTCTTCAAATGTAATATTCGAATTATGCAATATTCGAATTCGAAAAATTTAAATTTAGATTGTAATAGTATTTCTAATGCTTTTTCTTTAAATGTAATATTCGAATTATGCAATGCGTGTATTCGAATTCGAAAAATTTGAATTTAGATTGTAATAGTATTTCTAATGCTTTTTCTTTAAATGTAATATTCGAATTATGCAATATTCGAATTTGAAAAATTCGAATTTAGATTGTAATAGTATTTCTAATGCTTTTTCTTTAAATGTAATATTCGAATTATGCAATACGTGTATTCGAATTCGAAAAATTCAAATTTTGATTGTAATAGTATTTCTAGTGCTTTTTCTTTAAATGTAATATTCGAATTATGCAATATTCGAATTCGAAAAATTCGAATTTATATTCAAATTCGAAAAATTCGAATTTATATGTTTGTAATAGTATTTCTAATGCTTTCTTTAAATGTAATATTCGAATTATGCAATATTCTATATGGAAACATTCAAAATGATATATTTGTATCTATTTATGTATCACTTTACTAGATTCCCGCCCTACCACATGAACTATTGAACTTCTGAATAGTATTTGTTAAATAGAATGTTAAATTCGAAATTTCGAATGTGGATATTCAATATAATTATAAACATTCGAATTCGAAAGTGACATTCGAAAACTGTAAATAACATTCGATTTTCGAATTTTTAAGAATATTCGTTCTTATCGACATTCGGATTTAGAATTCGAATTTCAGTAATAACATTCGTTCTACATTCGAAATTCGAAAATTTACACATTTGCCCATCCCTAGTCAGAAGTTGAACCATTCATATTTTAGAGCTGGAAAAAATGAAGTTAAGGTAATACAAAGCAAATAATATTGGAAAGAACCACAAGATCACCAACAAAAAAGTCAAAATATGACATATCAACATCCCAATAAGCAAAATAGAGATGGAGGACCATACGAAAGTATGGGTGCTAGACCTAAGTATAAACATACTCATAATCAAAATTATTCCAAAGGACAGCCGAAAAAAATTGGTCACTATTTTAAAGCCAATAGGGAATCTAACCAGAAATGTTTTTTAGAAGTAGGAGACTCCCCTGCGGGGAGAAATCCGAAAAGAGGAGTCAGAGAAGGAGAAGAGGATGTCGAGGAGGAGTGGTACTCCGACTCAAAAGGGAGAAAAGGGAAATATATATATATATATATATATACATATATAAATATACGTGTGTGTTAGAGATATATATATATATAAATATATATATAACACACAGAGAAAACCCAGCACTCACTTACAAGCTCTCAGCTAAGATTTAAAAGCAAAAATGGAAAGGTTAGTCACCGCATCTGGCCAAATGGGACAAGCTCAGGTACCACGTCAAGGTCCTCTCCAATACCTGAGACACTAAAACAGCCACACAATGCAAGCTTTCAAATCCAAACAAACTGAAAACAAGGGAAGGGTGCACAGGAATATGTAACCACCCTAGACATATACAAAACACGGAAGGGAACTGCACTCTCATACCAGACCGGGTACACATCCCATGACCCTGCAACATGCTCAGCCCTGGGTGCCACTGGCACTCACAGGAAGCTGTGCTGTCCCCAGAGCCACAAGCAGTTAACCCCAGACAGGTCTGTGTGCAAGAACCATAGGGAAAATTACAAAACAAATTAATACAACACACAGAGAAAACCCAGCACTCACTTACAAGCTCTCAGCTAAGATTTAAAAGCAAAAATGGAAAGGTTAGTCACCGCATCTGGCCAAATGGGACAAGCTCAGGTACCACGTCAAGGTCCTCTCCAATACCTGAGACCCTAAAACAGCCACACAGTGCAAGCTTTCAAATCCAAACAAACTGAAAACAAGGGAAGGGTGCACAGGAATATGTAACCACCCTAGACATATACAAAACACGGGAGGGAACTGCACTCTCATACCAGACCGGGTACACATCCCATGACCCTGCAACATGCTCAGCCCTGGGTGCCACTGGCACTCACAGGAAGCTGTGCTGTCCCCAGAGCCACAAGCAGTTAACCCCAGACAGGTTTGGGTGCAAGAACCATAGGGAAAATTACAAAACAAATTAATACAACACACAGAGAAAACCCAGCACTCACTTACAAGCTCTCAGCTAAGATTTAAAAGCAAAAATGGAAAGGTTAGTCACCGCATCTGGCCAAATGGGACAAGCTCAGGTACCACGTCAAGGTCCTCTCCAATACCTGAGACCCTAAAACAGCCACACAATGCAAGCTTTCAAATCCAAACAAACTGAAAACAAGGGAAGGGTGCACAGGAATATGTAACCACCCTAGACATATACAAAACACGGAAGGGAACTGCACTCTCATACCAGACCGGGTACACATCCCATTACCCTGCAACATGCTCAGCCCTGGGTGCCACTGGCACTCACAGGAAGCTGTGCTGTCCCCAGAGCCACAAGCAGTTAACCCCAGACAGGTCTGGGTGCAAGAACCATAGGGAAAATTACAAAACAAATTAATACAACACACAGAGAAAACCCAGCACTCACTTACAAGCTCTCAGCTAAGATTTAAAAGCAAAAATGGAAAGGTTAGTCACCGCATCTGGCCAAATGGGACAAGCTCAGGTACCACGTCAAGGTCCTCTCCAATACCTGAGACCCTAAAACTGCCACACAATGCAAGCTTTCAAATCCAAACAAACTGAAAACAAGGGAAGGGTGCACAGGAATATGTAACCACCCTAGACATATACAAAACACGGAAGGGAACTGCACTCTCATACCAGTCCGGGTACACATCCCATGACCCTGCAACATGCTCAGCCCTGGGTGCCACTGGCACTCACAGGAAGCTGTGCTGTCCCCAGAGCCACAAGCAGTTAACCCCAGACAGGTCTGGGTGCAAGAACCATAGGGAAAATTACAAAACAAATTAATACAACACACAGAGAAAACCCAGCACTCACTTACAAGCTCTCAGCTAAGATTTAAAAGCAAAAATGGAAAGGTTAGTCACCGCATCTGGCCAAATGGGACAAGCTCAGGTACCACGTCAAGGTCCTCTCCAATACCTGAGACCCTAAAACAGCCACACAATGCAAGCTTTCAAATCCAAACAAACTGAAAACAAGGGAAGGGTGCACAGGAATATGTAACCACCCTAGACATATACAAAACACGGAAGGGAACTGCACTCTCATACCAGACCGGGTACACATCCCATGACCCTGCAACATGCTCAGCCCTGGGTGCCACTGGCACTCACAGGAAGCTGTGCTGTCCCCAGAGCCACAAGCAGTTAACCCCAGACAGGTCTGGGTGCAAGAACCATAGGGAAAATTACAAAACAAATTAATACAACACACAGAGAAAACCCAGCACTCACTTACAAGCTCTCAGCTAAGATTTAAAAGCAAAAATGGAAAGGTTAGTCACCGCATCTGGCCAAATGGGACAAGCTCAGGTACCACGTCAAGGTCCTCTCCAATACCTGAGACCCTAAAACAGCCACACAATGCAAGCTTTCAAATCCAAACAAACTGAAAACAAGGGAAGGGTGCACAGGAATATGTAACCACCCTAGACATATACAAAACACGGAAGGGAACTGCACTCTCATACCAGACCGGGTACACATCCCATGACCCTGCAACATGCTCAGCCCTGGGTGCCACTGGCACTCACAGGAAGCTGTGCTGTCCCCAGAGCCACAAGCAGTTAACCCCAGACAGGTCTGGGTGCAAGAACCATAGGGAAAATTACAAAACAAATTAATACTACACACAGAGAAACCCCAGCACTCACTTACAAGCTCTCAGCTAAGATTTAAAAGCAAAAATGGAAAGGTTAGTCACCGCATCTGGCCAAATGGGACAAGCTCAGGTACCACGTCAAGGTCCTCTCCAATACCTGAGACCCTAAAACTGCCACACAATGCAAGCTTTCAAATCCAAACAAACTGAAAACAAGGGAAGGGTGCACAGGAATATGTAACCACCCTAGACATATACAAAACACGGAAGGGAACTGCACTCTCATACCAGACCGGGTACACATCCTATGACCCTGCAACATGCTCAGCCCTGGGTGCCACTGGCACTCACAGGAAGCTGTGCTGTCCCCAGAGCCACAAGCAGTTAACCCCAGACAGGTCTGGGTGCAAGAACCATAGGGAAAATTACAAAACAAATTAATACAACACACAGAGAAAACCCAGCACTCACTTACAAGCTCTCAGCTAAGATTTAAAAGCAAAAATGGAAAGGTTAGTCACCGCATCTGGCCAAATGGGACAAGCTCAGGTACCACGTCAAGGTCCTCTCCAATACCTGAGACCCTAAAACAGCCACACAATGCAAGCTTTCAAATCCAAACAAACTGAAAACAAGGGAAGGGTGCACAGGAATATGTAACCACTCTAGACATATACAAAACACGGAAGGGAACTGCACTCTCATACCAGACCGGGTACACATCCCATGACCCTGCAACATGCTCAGCCCTGGGTGCCACTGGCACTCACAGGAAGCTGTGCTGTCCCCAGAGCCACAAGCAGTTAACCCCAGACAGGTCTGGGTGCAAGAACCATAGGGAAAATTACAAAACAAATTAATACAACACACAGAGAAAACCCAGCACTCACTTACAAGCTCTCAGCTAAGATTTAAAAGCAAAAATGGAAAGGTTAGTCATCGCATCTGGCCAAATGGGACAAGCTCAGGTACCACGTCAAGGTCCTCTCCAATACCTGAGACCCTAAAACAGCCACACAATGCAAGCTTTCAAATCCAAACAAACTGAAAACAAGGGAAGGGTGCACAGGAATATGTAACCACCCTAGACATATACAAAACACGGAAGGGAACTGCACTCTCATACCAGACCGGGTACACATCCCATGACCCTGCAACATGCTCAGCCCTGGGTGCCACTGGCACTCACAGGAAGCTGTGCTGTCCCCAGAGCCACAAGCAGTTAACCCCAGACAGGTCTGGGTGCAAGAACCATAGGGAAAATTACAAAACAAATTAATACAACACACAGAGAAAACCCAGCACTCACTTACAAGCTCTCAGCTAAGATTTAAAAGCAAAAATGGAAAGGTTAGTCACCGCATCTGGCCAAATGGGACAAGCTCAGGTACCACGTCAAGGTCCTCTCCAATACCTGAGACCCTAAAACAGCCACACAATGCAAGCTTTCAAATCCAAACAAACTGAAAACAAGGGAAGGGTGCACAGGAATATGTAACCACCCTAGACATATACAAAACATGGAAGGGAACTGCACTCTCATACCAGACCGGGTACACATCCCATGACCCTGCAACATGCTCAGCCCTGGGTGCCACTGGCACTCACAGGAAGCTGTGCTGTCCCCAGAGCCACAAGCAGTTAACCCCAGACAGGTCTGGGTGCAAGAACCATAGGGAAAATTACAAAACAAATTAATACAACACACAGAGGAAACCAAGCACTCACTTACAAGCTCTCAGCTAAGATTTAAAAGCAAAAATGGAAAGGTTAGTCACCGCATCTGGCCAAATGGGACAAGCTCAGGTACCACGTCAAGGTCCTCTCCAATACCTGAGACCCTAAAACAGCCACACAATGCAAGCTTTCAAATCCAAACAAACTGAAAACAAGGGAAGGGTGCACAGGAATATGTAACCACCCTAGACATATACAAAACACGGAAGGGAACTGCACTCTCGAACCAGACCGGGTACACATCCCATGACCCTGCAACATGCTCAGTTCTTGCACCCAGACCTGTCTGGGGTTAACTGCTTGTGGCTCTGGGGACAGCACAGCTTCCTGTGAGTGCCAGTGGCACCCAGGGCTGAGCATGTTGCAGGGTCATGGGATGTGTACCCGGTCTGGTATGAGAGTGCAGTTCCCTTCCGTGTTTTGTATATGTCTAGGGTGGTTACATATTCCTGTGCACCCTTCCCTTGTTTTCAGTTTGTTTGGATTTGAAAGCTTGCATTGTGTGGCTGTTTTAGGGTCTCAGGTATTGGAGAGGACCTTGACGTGGTACCTGAGCTTGTCCCATTTGGCCAGATGCGGTGACTAACCTTTCCATTTTTGCTTTTAAATCTTAGCTGAGAGCTTGTAAGTGAGTGCTGGGTTTTCTCTGTGTGTTGTATTAATTTGTTTTGTAATTTTCCCTATGGTTCTTGCACCCAGACCTGTCTGGGGTTAACTGCTTGTGGCTCTGGGGACAGCACAGCTTCCTGTGAGTGCCAGTGGCACCCAGGGCTGAGCATGTTGCAGGGTCATGGGATGTGTACCCGGTCTGGTATGAGAGTGCAGTTCCCTTCCGTGTTTTGTATATGTCTAGGGTGGTTACATATTCCTGTGCACCCTTCCCTTGTTTTCAGTTTGTTTGGATTTGAAAGCTTGCATTGTGTGGCTGTTTTAGGGTCTCAGGTATTGGAGAGGACCTTGACGTGGTACCTGAGCTTGTCCCATTTGGCCAGATGCGGTGACTAACCTTTCCAGTTTTGCTTTTAAATCTTAGCTGAGAGCTTGTAAGTGAGTGCTGGGTTTTCTCTGTGTGTTGTATTAATTTGTTTTGTAATTTTCCCTATGGTTCTTGCACCCAGACCTGTCTGGGGTTAACTGCTTGTGGCTCTGGGGACAGCACAGCTTCCTGTGAGTGCCAGTGGCACCCAGGGCTGAGCATGTTGCAGGGTCATAGGATGTGTACCCGGTCCGGTATGAGAGTGCAGTTCCCTTCCGTGTTTTGTATATGTCTAGGGTGATTACATATTCCTGTGCACCCTTTTTTTGTTTTCAGTTTGTTTGGATTTGAAAGCTTGCATTGTGTGGCTGTTTTAGGGTCTCAGGTATTGGAGAGGACCTTGACGTGGTACCTGAGCTTGTCCCATTTGGCCAGATGCGGTGACTAACCTTTCCATTTTTGCTTTTAAATCTTAGCTGAGAGCTTGTAAGTGAGTGCTGGGTTTTCTCTGTTAGTTGTATTAATTTGTTTTGTAATTTTCCCTATGGTTCTTGCACCCAGACCTGTCTGGAGTTAACTGCTTGTGGCTCTGGGGACAGCACAGCTTCCTGTGAGTGCCAGTGGCACCCAGGGCTGAGCATGTTGCAGGGTCATGGGATGTGTACCCGGTCTGGTATGAGAGTGCAGTTCCCTTCCGTGTTTTGTAAATATATATATATATAGACTCTGTAGTAGCGTGGCTAATTTGCATATTGAGATCGTACCTGTCAGAGCGTGATTTTCAATATTGTTTACGCTCAGTGTTTATGTGCTTTGTAGTGCTAACGTGCTAATGTTGCAAGCGTAGTTCATAAGTTATATGTTGGAGCCCAACATTTACCTTGTATGCCGTATGTGTGATTATAGCGGAACCGATTAGGGACAAAAAAATGTCAAACAGCCCCTGTTAGATCAATGCCTATCTTAGGCCTCGCTTCGATTGAGTCGTTAAAAATGGAGCCGTAAGCTACCGAAGCGGCCGACAGCTAAAAGTAATTTACGGCTGCATTTTAGTACCAGGTTTCCATTGAAAAGATTAGCGTGTTGCGCGCAGTCGCTCTTTTCGTGTAGCTGTAAGTTAACGTTGTGTTAACGCTTCCATCTGACGTCGGATTTCTTGAAAATCAATTAGTTGCTAAGGTAACCCGACCTTACGCTATAGAATTTACGTTTAACGTCCGTGCTTCTTACCTGTGATCGCCTCTCAAGAAAAATAAAAAAACACTTATCCATATTTTTAATAATCAAATACTATTTTCTAATATAATTATATTTAACACTTCATAAATATAAGTAATATTTATTGCTGCCCTAGGCATAGGTCTAGTTTGCATTCTGTAGATATGTTCTTGCATATATTATTATATTTAAATATATACTGATATTTCTATTAGAATATAAGTTCAACTATTTCTATACATGAGACAACAATAAATATTACTTATAACAATTTATTTCTATATTAAAACACTTGCATTATATGCAAGTTTTATCATTTCAATAGAAAATAGGTCTCAAAAAGCACAATTTTCCTCTTTTACACCTAGTTGAGCTGGGGGTAATATATCTCAATGTATCGACAGCCTCCGACAATGTATTAACGGTTAGCGCTTTCAATGGAAACCTGGTATAATTTATCGATTAACGGCTTCTATTACTTTCTATGGGACGCGAAAATCTTTTCGGCAGCCGAAGTCCGGCAGCCGATATTGAGGTATAACGCGCCATTGGAAACAGTCGTTAAACGCTATTGCTTTCGACAGCATATTTATCGGTTTGCGAGTGCACGCAAACTGAATTACGACTCAATGGAAGCGAGGCCTTAGTTGGTTAGTCACCTGTGTGAGTGTAATAATGCTAATATAGGACTCCTGTGTGTTTAGGTTTGATATCATATGGAACTGCAGGGAATGTTCCAAGCATATCAACAAGTAGGGACTGCACTCACTGGATTCAGTTCAAATAATACCTTATTTATTCAATGGTGATGTTTCGGGGTACGCAAACCCCTTCCTCAGACCAAACACAGTGCACAAGAAACAAAGTGACTTTAAACCCAAATAAACCCCTCCCATCTTACATTCCAAGAAATTGCGCCAAAACCGTATCCATGGAGACCAGGTAGTTACCTGGCAACCAAGTTACACATACAATTTAAGGCATTCAAATAACAGTGGTGTGATTATTACTTCCTAACTGTTAATAAGACAAAAAGAAACACCAGTGTGTAAACACTTATGTGTATAAAAACTGTGAAGACATCATGCTTAATATATACCTTTAAAATTCAGTATATCAAATCATATACAATATAGGTAAAATCATTTGAGTAAATATATAAACCCCTCTGCAACAACATAGCTTATATGTTCAAGTTTACACACTAATCAGTGTATTATTCGGCACCAGATAATGTTAGGCTGTTTAGAAACATAGTTACAGTTTGCGTGGCTAAATCCAATTCTTGCAAAGATGAGCTTCATATTTAGTGTTAGAGAGAATAAATGTTATCATTTAATATAGACATTTAACCTTTGCTCAGTGAGTTAGGGATTAGTGGAATGATCATATCGGATTAGGTATAATATTAGTTACTCACTGTATATTATGAATTGCTGCTAATCGTTCACCAGCTGCTGCGCTGTTCAAAGAGTCTATAGTGTGTCAGTTGGGCGCAAGTTACAGACTCAGCCAAACAACGGCTTGTTTAGTCAGCCGCATGGCTCATTAGCATACCGTGACGTCACCGGGCTTTGCAATTAGCGTGGCTAATTTGCATATTGAGATCGTACCTGTCAGAGCGTGATTTTCAATACTGTTTACGCTCAGTGTTTATGTGCTTTGTAGTGCTAACGTGCTAATGTTGCAAGCGTAGTTCATAAGTTATATGTTGGAGCCCAACATTTACCTTGTATGCCTTATGTGTGATTATAGCGGGACCGATTAGGGACAAAAAATGTCAAACAGCCCCTGTTAGATCAATGCCTATCTTAGTTGGTTAGTCACCTGTGTGAGTGTAATAATGCTAATATAGGACTCCTGTGTGTTTAGGTTTGATATCATATGGGACTGCAGGGAATGTTCCATCACTAACACTGTGTTCAATGTTTGTTGTATATAGGCAATATTATTATAAAAAGGTCTATCAGTGCTATCAGATGATACATGTTATAAGAAGTATATAATATCACTGATCCCTGTTTAGTGTCTATTCATCATGATATTCTGGATCAATAAGTTAAGTGCCTAACCAAGATATGCCATCATAGTTATAATTGCACCTCATATATTAGTCATTATATGTTAATATAACCCATACTGTGTTCTGAGTTAGAGGTAAAGAAAGTTATATGCCATGTGCCTCCCCAACCTAGGGGTATATTTAGTTATAGACCTCATAGATAATCATTGGTCTGTCCCATCACAAGTGGCAATCATGGTAAACATAGTACTTTTTACAACTATATGCAGTCCATCATTAGTATGACATTATAAAATATCATAAACGACTGTTAGTCAATATAAATACCCAGAATTACGTATGATCATCAATATCAGGTATATTGTTCCTGGAAGTTGAATTAGTGTTGAACCAGTGTTTAGACCAGGCGGCACACATCAATAGTATGGATAAAAGTATAGTCAAATATGAGATCAGTCCCCATGGTTCACCCCACTCCATATGTGCACATCTTAAATTCAATCTGTAGTTCAAAGACCGTCACTAGTGTAATGATGGTTATTGTTATGAATGGGATTTATTGGGTCAGACCTAGCGTATACCCCACTATGGCATGGTTGTGTACTCTGATCTAAACTACCAACCCAATCAACATAACAGTACTTACCCATGTTCCATGGGTTAAAGGTAGCAGTGCCAGTCATTTGACATATTCAGGCCTTGTGGATGTAGGGTTCCCAATCGGTATATCCATCGTGTTTCAAGTTGTAGCAATCTGTTATCCCGATCGCCTCCACGCTTCAGGGGGGGGGACATGTGCACTGTGTTTGGTCTGAGGAAGGGGTTTGCGTAGCCCGAAACATCACCATTGAATAAATAAGGTATTATTTGAACTGAATCCAGTGAGTGCAGTCCCTACTTGTTGATACTTATTGAAATTTTGACTGAGCACCCTGGTTGCTGACTATCTTTGAATTGTGAGTGCAGATACACAGTGGAAATATATATATATATATATACAGTACAGGTGGCCCTCGGTTTACGCCGGTTCAATATGCGCCGTTTCAGAATAACAACCTTTTTTTTTTTCAATCATGTGCACTAATTAAAATAGCCAGTAGGTGGAGCTGTCCGCTTGTTTTGCAGCAAAGTTATGTAACTTATCATTCTGAAATTGCTCCTCCATCTCTAAGTACACAGATCAGACCAGACTTATCAAGCCCCAAGTTTTAGCAGGCACTTCCCTATTATCTTCCTGTCCAACAGCTTCAGGTGAGGTTAACTGCTTAATCACTGCAGATTGAAATGCATAGAATAGGTGCAGACCCAATATTATCTAACATGCTAACAATGCAGAGAACTGATTGCAGAAAAATGCAAATAAAAAACGTTTTTGTTCATTAAACTTAATTTTATGATGCAGTCTGTTGTGTGATTATTTAATTAGGTGATGTTTAGCAAATGTTTTTGTTCATTAAACTTAGTTTGATGATGATACAATCTATATTATTAGGTTTATAATGATGTTTAGCATTTAAAGTCTTCATTTCAAAGCTTTAAAAATAATGTATTAGGTGTTACTTATGACAATTTTGAGAGGGGCCTGGAACCTAACTCCCTCACTTCCCATTGACTTACATTATAAACTGGGTTTCAATTTACAACAGTTTCCATTTACAACCATTCCTCCTGGAACCTAACCCCAGCGTAAACTGAGGGCTACCTGTATATACATATATATATACTTATATATATATATATATATATATATATATATATATATATATATATATATACATACATATACATACATAATATATACATAAAAACATACATACATACACACACACACACACACACACACACACACACACACACACATTGGAGCCCTTTTCCACTTAAATACCTAAAAAAATAAAAAATATTTTAAAGGGACAACTTAAAAAATAATGTTATATAATTCTGCACATAGTGCAGAATTATACAACATTATCTTAGCGGCAGCTTCCAAAATCAAATGCTTTCAGAGATTTTTGCTATCAAAGTTGTACTTACCTGGTCTTCTCTCCAGGCTCTTCTGATCATTTTTTGTTTTTCAAAAGCGCTTCGCGGGCGCACTGTCTAATCACAGTGCGCCCGATTGCGCCATTGAACTGAATGTAGCTCGCTCCTGCTACCAGACCAGAGCGGGAGCGAGCCACATTCAGTTTAATGGCATGATCGGGCGTGCTGTGATAAGACAGCACGCCAAAGAAGCACTTTTGAAAATCAAGACCCAATCAGAAGAGCTTGGAGAGGAGACCAGGTAAGTACAACTTTGATAGTAAAAAACTTTGAAAGCTTTTGATTCTAGAAGCTGCAGCTTATACATATATACAGTATATATATATATATATATATATATATAAATATATGTGTGTGTATGTATATATGTATGTATATGTGTGTGTGTATATATATATACAGGGAGTGCAGAATTATTAGGCAAGTTGTATTTTTGAGGATTAATTTTATTATTGAACAACAACCATGTTCTCAATGAACCCAAAAAACTCATTAATATCAAAGCTGAATAGTTTTGGAAGTAGTTTTTAGTTTGTTTTTAGTTATAGCTATTTTAGGGGGATATCTGTGTGTGCAGGTGACTATTACTGTGCATAATTATTAGGCAACTTAACAAAAAACAAATATATACCCATTTCAATTATTTATTTTTACCAGTGAAACCAATATAACATCTCAACATTCACAAATATACATTTCTGACATTCAAAAACAAAACAAAAACAAATCAGTGACCAATATAGCCACCTTTCTTTGCAAGGACACTCAAAAGCCTGCCATCCATGGATTCTGTCAGTGTTTTGATCTGTTCACCATCAACATTGCGTGCAGCAGCAACCACAGCCTCCCAGACACTGTTCAGAGAGGTGTACTGTTTTCCCTCCTTGTAAATCTCACATTTGATGATGGACCACAGGTTCTCAATGGGGTTCAGATCAGGTGAACAAGGAGGCCATGTCATTAGATTTTCTTCTTTTATACCCTTTCTTGCCAGCCACGCTGTGGAGTACTTGGACGCGTGTGATGGAGCATTGTCCTGCATGAAAATCATGTTTTTCTTGAAGGATGCAGACTTCTTCCTGTACCACTGCTTGAAGAAGGTGTCTTCCAGAAACTGGCAGTAGGACTGGGAGTTGAGCTTGACTCCATCCTCAACCCGAAAAGGCCCCACAAGCTCATCTTTGATGATACCAGCCCAAACCAGTACTCCACCTCCACCTTGCTGGCGTCTGAGTCGGACTGGAGCTCTCTGCCCTTTACCAATCCAGCCACGGGCCCATCCATCTGGCCCATCAAGACTCACTCTCATTTCATCAGTCCATAAAACCTTAGAAAAATCAGTCTTGAGATATTTCTTGGCCCAGTCTTGACATTTCAGCTTGTGTGTCTTGTTCAGTGGTGGTCGTCTTTCAGCCTTTCTTACCTTGGCCATGTCTCTGAGTATTGCACACCTTGTGCTTTTGGGCACTCCAGTGATGTTGCAGCTCTGAAATATGGCCAAACTGGTGGCAAGTGGCATCTTGGCAGCTGCATGCTTGACTTTTCTCAGTTCATGGGCAGTTATTTTGCGCCTTGGTTTTTCCACACGCTTCTTGCGACCCTGTTGACTATTTTGAATGAAACGCTTGATTGTTCGATGATCACGCTTCAGAAGCTTTGCAATTTTAAGAGTGCTGCATCCCTCTGCAAGATATCTCACTATTTTTGACTTTTCTGAGCCTGTCAAGTCCTTCTTTTGACACATTTTGCCAAAGGAAAGGAAGTTGCCTAATAATTATGCACACCTGATATAGGGTGTTGATGTCATTAGACCACACCCCTTCTCATTACAGAGATGCACATCACCTAATATGCTTAATTGGTAGTAGGCTTTCGAGCCTATACAGCTTGGAGTAAGACAACATGCATAAAGAGGATGATGTGGTCAAAATACTCATTTGCCTAATAATTCTGCACTCCCTGTATATATATATATATAAAAGCACAATAAGGAGTGCCCTATAAAATCATAATAAACATCATGAAAATTTGCTTTTGTTTTAGCAAAAAAGGTAACACTAGACATGTGCATTTCATTTTGAATCAAAATTCAGAGGAATTCGCCAAATTCGGAGATTCGAATCGATTCGAGTTTCCGAATTACCCTAGCAACGAAACTAAACTAATCCGAATGCATTTGTAATGAATAAATCCAAATTAGTTCGGATTTATTCGTTACATTCAAATGGCCATGGACTAATCACAATTCAGTATAAAAATTAAATTTAGCGAGATTTAGTGAGATAGAACAGTGAAATAATTATGTTTGTGTAACTTGGAACCATGTGAATCAACATAACACATACCAAACTTCCCAATTTAAGGATCAAATCCGAAACGAATACATCCAAATACATCCGAATCCGAATTAATCCGAAACGAATACATTTGAATGTATTCAAATCAATCCGAAACAAAATTCTAAAAAAATAAGAATACAACCGAAACGAACCAAAACAAATTTTTCCGCTGTGCACATGTCTAGTTAACACAGACAAAAAGGATATGTGTGAAGGATCGAGGTGTTTATCCAGTCAGTATGGTAATATCCCTTTTGGGATCTGGAAATGCAGAGTAGTTGCAGCCCCTTGTATACACGGTACTAGAGACCAGATCAAGCTGAAATTGGAGAAAAGAAACAGGGGCTCACACTGCTCTAAGCGTAGTAGGTTAAAACTTGTAGGAATTTATTATAATCATATTTTTTAGCTATCCAATAGGGTTTGTAATAACCCACTCTTATTGCTTCACCCCCCCTCTGTTATTTCACTTATTACATATTATTTTCTGATATAGAGTCACTTTAATTTAATTTATCAGTATGACTAATAAGTATGGCAAATATTTTAATGTCACAAATAGAAGTAGAATTTTGTCTACCAGTTTTAATAGTGAACAAAATGACTCCTCAAATCCAGAACTCCTCTTTCTCTAATAGACTAGAAAAGCTTTCAAAAATGAAAGCAATACTCTCATACCAAATGGTTTGAGAATGTCCAAAACTGGAAGAAGTAGAATTACACACAGAATGGGAGGAAGCTCTGGATGAGTGTTCCACTAAGTTGGTTAATATTGTCATTAAACATAGAGAAAAGAAAGTGAATACTCTAACAGACCAGATAAGGGAGATTGAAGAGGACTTAGAAAAATGTGGAGATAATGAAAATTTTAAAGAGTTAGACGAAAGGAATAGGCAATCAATAGCAGCCTTTGAACAGGAGGTAATTAAAACCAAAAAGAAAAAAATAAACAATGCCTATATGATGATGAATCCCATGAATACAGAAAATGTTCTAGTAACTGTTACTAATGAAGAAAAAGGAAATAGAGAATAGATCTGATAAATTCCATATAAATGGTCAGCCTAAGTTCAAACCAAACAAAAAGAAAGGTTCAAAATCAAATTTTAATCATAAAAACAAAAGGGATAATAATGAAAATGGAAGTAGCAAAATAAATACAACAATAAAAAATAAATATACTAATGCAAACGAAAATAAAAACAAAATGAAACAGGGTATGAAATACAACAATGGAAGTAAGAACGGTCCTTATTTTGGTCAGAAGTTGAACCATCCATATTTTAGAGCTAGAAAAAAATTAAGTTAAGGAAATACAAAACAAACAATATTGGAAAGAACCACAAGATCCCCAACAAAAAATATATGACATATCAACATCCCAACATCCCAATAAGCAAAATAGAGATGGGGGACCTAAGTATAACCATATTCATAATCAAAATTATTCCAAAGGACAGCCGAACAAAATTGGTCACTATTTTAAAGCCAATAGGGAATCTAACCAGGAACGTTTTTTAGAAGTAGGAAACTCCCCAGCGGGGAGAAATCCGAAAAGAGGAGTCAGAGAAGGAGAAGAGGATGTTGAGGAGGAGTGGTACTCCGACTCAAAAAGGAGAAAAGGGAAAGAGTGGTGAGAACACAAGAACATGAACAGAAAATCTTTAATATTATCTCAAAAACACTATCCAGCAAAGAGGAGGAGTTATTGAAAAAAGGTCTGTCTTTTGCACCGACACAAAACCCCAGTGATTTTGAGCTCTTCATAGACCTCCAAAAATTCTTATGTAAACTGACCCTAAAAAGGTTCCATGCAAGTAAAAAGACTAAAGCGTCAATACATGATATGGACCATGAGATAGAATACAAACCAAATAGGTTCGAAGTGTCTATGACTTTAGAATCACTATTAGATTTGGAAAGAGAAAGTGGGGATATACAAAATATAGACAATTCTCAAAATTTAGTGAGAACACTAGAGGAATTAGAAGTAGAAGCGTCTGAATTGAAAGTCAATCATACAGGCTTGAAACCGAACTCTACATTCTATCCTCTACATGCTCAGGGTAATTTTATCCCAGTATTTAATAATTGTATTCTTTGCGATTTAGAGAAAATATGCAAAAACATAAATTATTCTTTTCCAGATAATTTAATTTCCTTCTCTATAAGGAGAGTCCACAGCTTCATTCCTTACTGTTGATAAATACTTAACCTGGCCACAAGGATGAGGCAAAGACACCCCAGCCATTGGCTTAAATATGTCTCCCACTTCCCCTATCCCCCAGTCATTCTGCAGAGTGAACAAGGAATAGTAGGAGAACTATCAGGGTATAAAAGGTGCCAGAAGAAAAACACATCATTTAGGGGGCCGCTCATCCGAGAAAAACGGGCGAGAGCCGTGGACTCCTTATACGGAAGGAAATGAAATGATCTGGTAAGCATAATTTATGTTTTCCTTCTTAATATAAGGAGAGTCCACAGCTACATTCCTTACTGTTGTGAAACTTATACCCAAGCTCTAGAGGACACTGAATGATAACGGGAGGGACAAAAATAGAGGCGGACCCTAATCTGAGGGAACCACAGACTGCAAAACCTTTCTCCCGAAGGCTGCTTCAGCTGAAACAAAAACATCAAACTTGTAGAATTTAGAAAAAGTCTGTAAGGAGGACCAGGTAGCTGCCTTACAAATTTGACCCATAGAGGCCTCGTTCTTAAAGGCCCAAGAGGAAGTCACTGCTCTAGTAGAATGAGCCGTAATTCTCTGAGGAGGTCTATGTCCTGCTGTTTCATAAGCTAAGCGGATAAGACTCCTCAACCAAAAAGATAAGGAAGTCGAAGAGACATTCTGATCCTTTGCTTCCCAGAATATGCCACAAACAAGGAAGAAGTTTGTCTAAAATCTTTAGTAGCTTGAAGATAAAACTTCAAGGCATGAACCACGTCCAAATTATGAAGTAGACTTTCCTTCGAAGAAGAAGGATTAGGACACAAAGAAGGGACCACAATCTTTTGAATGTTGCGGTCCGACACGACTTTAGGGAGAAACCCTAACTTGGTACGTAGGACGGCCTTATACGAATGAAACACAAGATAAGGAGGCTCACATTGCAAGGTGGTAATCTCAGATACTCTGTGCGACAAAGAAATATCCAGTAGAAAGAGAACTTACCAGGACAACAATTTAATATCAATTTCATGCATAGGCTCAAACGGAGCCTGTTGCAAAACTGTAAGAACCATATTCAGACTCCAAGGGGGAACCGAAGATCTGAACTCAGGTCTGATCCTAATCAGAGCTTTAAAAAAAGACTGAACATCTGGAAGCTCAGAAAGCCTCTTGTGCAGTAAAACAAACAAGGCCGAAAGCTGTCCCCTCAGGGAACTGGCCGAAAGACCCTCCTCCAGACCATCCTGGAGAAACAACAGAATCCTGGCAACCTTAACCTTATGCCAAGGAAATCCACGCTCTTCACACCAGAATGATTAGGTTCTCCACACCTTATGATAGCTGCGATGAGTAACCGTTTCACAAACTTGGATGAGAGTATCAATAACTCTCTCAGAAAAACCTCTCTTGGCTAGGACTAAGCGTTCAATTTCCACGCAGTCAGCCTCAGAGAATGTAGATTTTGATGAACAAAAGGACCTTGTTCCAGCAGATCCCTGCGACAAGGAGGAGAAGAGTGGTAATGACGGAAAAAGGTAGATTAGATTGAATCTCCAAGGCACTGCTAATGCATCTATTAGCTCCGCCTGAGGATCCCTGTACCTCAACCCATATCTGGGTAGCTTGGGATTGAGACGGGACATCATGAGATCTATCTCCGGCGTCCCCAACATGTTGCATATCTCCGCAAACACTTCGGGATGGAGAGACCATTCCCCTGGATGAAAGGATTGTCTGCTGAGAAAATCTGCTTCCCAGTTGTCCACACCCGGAATGTGGATCGCTGACAGTGAACAGCTGTTGGCCTCTACCCACTTCAGAATCCGAGAAACTTCCCTCATCGCTAGGGAGCTTCTCGTTCCACCTGATGGTTGATGTAAGCCACTGAGGTTATAATGTTTGATTGGAATCTGATAAACTGGGACGAACCCAAAAGAGGCCAAGCCTTCAGAGCATTGTAGATTGCTCGAAGTTCCAAAATGTTGATCGGGAGGGAGCGTTCCTCCTGAGACCACAGGCCCTGTGCCTTCTTGGCACCCCAAACAGCTCCCCACCCTGAGAGGCTCACGTCCGTAGTCACAATCTCCCAGGATGATCTGAGAAAGGATGTCCCTCAGGACAGATGATCTGGACAGAGCCACCAAGACAGCGATTCTCTCGACTGGTTGTCCAGGGAAATATGTTGAGACAGATCCGAATGATCGCCGTTCCATTGCCTCAGCATGCACAGCTGTAGCAGTCTGAGATGGAACCTGGCAAAAGGATTTATGTCCATGCTGGACACCATGAGACCAATTACCTCCATACACTGAGCCACAGATGGCCTTAAGGAGGTCCAGAGGGAAAGACATGCCAAAGCTAGCTTGCATCGTCTCTGGTTGGTTAGAAATATCTGGATATTGAATCTATTATAGTACCCAGGAATTCTACCCTGGTGCTTGGAATGAGAGAACTCTTCTCTAAGTTTATCTTCTATCCATGTGATTGAAGAAGAAAGAGAAGAAATACTGAATGGTCCTCTGCTAGATGAAAGGATGGCGCTTAAACCAGAATGCAGTCCACATAGGGAGCTACTGCTATATCTTGGGTTCTGGTGACAGCCAGAAGAGCTCCTAGAACCTTTGTAAAGGTTCTTGGGGCCGTAGCTAGACCAAACGGAAGTGCAATGATCTGGAAGTGCTGATCCAGGAACGCAAACCTTAGGAACTGGAAGTGCTACCTGTGGATTAGAAAGTGAATGGAGGCATCCTTCAGATCTATAGTGGTCATGAACTGTCCTTCCTGAACTAGAGGAAGAATGGACCTTATTGTCTCCATCTTGAACGAGGGGACATTTAGAAACTTGTTTAAGCACTTTAGGTCCAGAATAGGGCAGAAAGTTCCCTCCTTCTTTGGGACCATAAACAGGTTTGAGTAGTATTCCAAACCTCTTCCTGCGATAGGAACCGGGACAAATAAACAAATAAAATGTTTCCCTTAAGGGGGAGGGAAAGTAGTCTAGACTTAGAAGTTATGTCCGCAGACCAGGATGCTGAAACATTTTCCTGAGAAAAGTTTCCATCTTCTTATCCATTGGCTCTCTGAAAGATGAACTATCCTCAAGAGGGAAAGTAGTATGTTTAGCTAACGTGGATATAGCACCATCCACCTTAGGGATGGAACCCCACAACTCCAGCTGAGAGTCCGGGACCGGGATTAATTTGAATGAAGGGGAAAAGGAAGATCCAATTCTATTCCATTAGTTTTTAATAATATTCGTCATTTTTACAGGTACAGGAAAAGTTAGCGGCACTACCCTGTCCTCGTACACTCTGTCTAATTTAGGGATCAAAGTTTCATCAGGCAACTTGGCCTCTGGAAGCTCTAATGTCGACAGAACCTCCTTTAGAAAAAATGTAAGTGTCCAATTTTAAATCTAAAGGCTGGTTTCTCTGCAGCCAAAGGCCTAGAGGTAGCAGACTCCAATACAGAAATGTTACCCTCTGAAGACTCAGATTGTGACCCATCCTGGGATACTTGAAAAGCAGACAAATCAAGTAAATCACTGGATGTCCCCTGGACCGGAGAGCTATGTTTAACCTTTCGCTTGCGCTTAGCAGGGCGACGTAGAGCACTAAGGGCCTCAGACACCGCCGTCTTTAACTGTGCGGTAAAGTCTGATGGTAAAAGGCTCCCTCCAGACGTAGGATCAGGTGTGCTACGGGAAGCTGCATGTGACAATGGAGATGATTGATGGGTATACACCTCACGGGACGGCGAGTCCTCAGGTGGACGCATCAGTCGTACTAAAGGGGTTAACCTTCTTAGACATAATAACCTTGTTGATGCATATGGAACATAGCTGAGAGGGTGGGCACACCAAGGCCTCCTTACAATATAGACAGGTATTACTATTAGGAATAAAGGGAGTACCCTGAAGCATATCAGGATCCTCCATAGCTTGCGCTAACAACAGTAGGATACAAATAAATTAACTTTTTATTTCTTACAAAAACGGCACCTATACACCCCCAATGACTGGGGCACTCACCACTTCCTAGACCTAGGCAACCAGAGAAGAAGCAACCCCTCCGACAGCTAGCTTGGTCAGGAAAGAGAAAACGAAAGTGTGACCACACCCGGTCACGTGATGCACAAGGCAGGACTGCTCCTGCTATGAGAAAAAGTGCGCCAAGCTACAAGCTGTGCAGCGTTCAAAGTGAAAGTAAAATCCTGTATAATCCAACAACAGTCTATGAGCCCCAAAAAATAAATCTCACACATAAAGCAGCATAAAATCAAAGTATCACAATTGATTAATCCCCACTGTTCAATAACCTCCCTCAGGAGATATTAACCCATGATTCTATAAAGATAAAAGGAGTCACACTGTGACCCTGTCTTCAGCAATTTCAACATAAGTAAAAATTTAAATGATCTTACCAGAATCTGTGCAGTGGAACAGAAACACAGCCTCTCAAGTGTGACAGTCTTGTAGCATCGCTCCTGACATGGACTTGAGTGAAAAAAGCACAGAGTGAAACTCATCAACACTGGTTTCTTAAGGAGCTGTTAGCAGGCAGTCTGGATGGGTTCGCAGAAAGACTTTCCCTGCATCTCCAGATTCTAACTTTCATCAATGCTCTCATTAAGAGGCTGACAAGACTACTTAAACCTCCAGTTCCATAACAAAATGCATATATCACTCCTGAGGATCAACTACAAAATCTTCTGACACTTCTCTGCCATCCTCCTGTGATGAAAGGCAAAGAATGACTGGGGGATAGGGGAAGTGGGAGAGGTATTTAAGCCTTTGGCTGGGGTGTCTTTGCCTCCTCCTGGTGGCCAGGTTCAGTATTTCCCAACAGTAAGGAATGAAGCCATGGATTCTCCTTATATTAAGAAGGAAAATAATTATAGCACTAAACATTACAATCTCAGCCTGGAAGACAAAAAAGCCTTAGAAGCACTCAAAAATTACAACAAACTGATAATTTGTGAGGCTGATAAGGGAGGAGGAAAAGTGCTGCAAAACAAAGGTGATTATCTCAAAGAAGCATATGGGCTACTGGGAGATTCTAATACTTACACAAAACTAAAAACAAACCCCGCTAAAGCATTTAAAGACCAGTATGACATTTTAATAACTACAGCCAATAATCAAGGGACACTTGATAAATCGGAATATAAGTTTCTTGCAGGTGGTAGAACCTTGAATTGCAGTGGTCTACCACCTCCCTAAAATTCATAAACTAATCGATGCCCCAGGTCGTCCGATAGTTTTGGGGATAGAATCCCTACCACGAAACTGTCACAATATTTGGATACCATACTAAAACCCATGGTACCATGCTTACAATCGTATATTAGAGAAAGTACGAATGTCATCAACCAACTATCTAAATTACGGCTATACCATATGCCTTGGGTCTTTCAGCTGTGCAGTATTTTTTTTAGAAAAACTAATTATATAGATCTAATTCAATGGTGATTTATCATCGACAGCATTGATTTTATCCTAAAAAAGAATTATTTCTTATTTGAGGGGGAATTCTTTCTCCCGACCACCGGTACTGCAATGGGGACAAAATTTGCCCCAAATTTTGCAAATTTGTACATGGGGTGGTGGGAGGAGATGTATATCTTTTCAAATAATCCCTTTATGGATCAGATAGTGAGATGGTTTTGGGTTATAGATGATATTCTCATTATATGGCAAGGACTGAAGATTAAAATTAACAATCTAGTATCGTATGTGAACCGAAACCTTCTCAACCTCAAGTTTACTAAGTGTCATGATCCTGATTGTATAACCTTTCTTGATTTAACCCTGAGCCATACAGGCAGTGAAATTGTCACAAGCCTCTTTAGGAAAGACACCGATACTAATGCATATTTGCATGCAGAGAGTGGACATCACAAGAATTGGATGTGAAATATCCCATTCAGGCAGTTCCAGAGAGTTAGGAGGAACTGCACGAATGTGGATATTTTCGATAAAGAGTCAGAGATCCTAAAAGAACGCTTATATAGCAAGGGTTACGATTCCTCTCTGGTACAGAAGGCATACTCTAGAGCGAGGAATCTAGATAGGACAAGTCTACTTCAATAACAAAAAGAAAACAGAGGAATAACACAGGGAGACCAGCCCCTGTTTATTACCAAATTCAATAGAGCAGCTCGCCAAATAGAGAAAGTTTTTAAGAAACATTGGTCAGTCCTATTACAAGATCCAGTATTAAAAACCTTTTGTCACCTAGTAAACTTAGGGAGGAGACCAAGCAGGATAATTAGCTGCAAAGGAGAACTAAGGGTTTCCATAAATGTGGCAGAAAATTATGTTTGAGCTGTACACATATAGATAAAAACAACTCAAATGTTATCTCTTTAAGAGATAATAAAATGTACAACATTAAAAGTTCTATGAATTGTAAGGCCACTCATGTGGTCTATCATTTGTCATGTTCATTTGGTAAAATATATATTGGGAGAACCAAACGGAGTCTCAAAACTCGCTTTAGAGAACATTTAGTTAACATTGAACAAGGAGTACTCACACATGGAATTTCTGCCCATTTTATGGAGGCACATTACCAAGACCCCAGTAGCTTGAAAGTAAAAGCAATAGAATCAGTTAAGTTGGATACTAGAGGAGGAAATAGACTATTAGCCCTTAGACATAGAGAAACTTATTGGATACATATTTTAGGTAGTTTAGAGCCTATGGGGATGAATAGGGAAATAGATCTAGCAGCCTTCCTGATAGGAGACTAAACCCTCTTTCTGACATCAGATATATACCTTTTTTAGATAGAGTTTTTTTTAGTAACATAAGTAATCACATCTAACATATATTTTGCACTTATATATATATATTTTGCACTTTCTTCCTTTTCAAATATCCATATGAAAAAGTAGAAACTTAAATACCAGTTATTTGATGTCAAAGGGTTACATATAGAACTGCATTATTAGACTTGCAGTATAGGCATACATATGTTATAGCATTAGTTTGCACATATTGTTATTTTCTGATATGAAATCTTCTTACCCTTTATGAGTATACATTGTTTCCTATGATGGAATAGTACAATTTCCCTATTACAGAGTATAGTGATTGTCCCTTTAATTCATTTATTTTCCAATAACAAAAAGCATTGTCATATTGTGTTGACGTTTCATACCCAGCACCTGATAAAGGATAAAAGATGAGATGCGTTCTATTATAATGTCAGAATCATGCAATGTAATGCATTTAATATACCAAGTTCCCTCTCATCCCATCAAGTGATTTTAAGTATAGCGGTAACATTTTATTTGCTTTTTTAGTACAGCTTTTACCTTCTATTGTTCATTTACTGCACATACTGTTTTACCTAATCTAATAAGCAGAGTATTACCGTTTCTTTAACCAGTCATTGGAGGAGCTTGATCACATAAGACGCTCCCTAAACATTCTTATAGACCAGAGTTTTCCAAACTTTTCATGTTGGTGACACACTTTTTAGACCTACATCATTTCGCGACACAGTAATTCAGTTGTACTAGCAAACAGGAGGTTAAACTAACTTGTTTTTAGAAATACGGACACATACATAAATAATATAATAATGAAATGTATTTACAAGTAACAGTATGTATGTGCAAGAATTAAAAAAAAGTTTAATAACACCAATAGCTACTTACTATTTTAACAGAATGTATGAGGTTGATGGGATGAACACAGTTTCTGAATATTTAGTGGAATATTAGATAAAGACACTCGCATTTCATCATCAACCATTTTTAAGCTTCCACTTCCTATTCATATATCAAGAGCAGGAGCAGCAATGCACTACTGGGAGCTAGCTGCAAAAAAAAACATAAACACTTTGACTTCTGACTTTATCTTAGCGTTTAAGCTGCTGTCCTCAGAGCTCTGCGATTCCGACTGACTACTGCCCGCACTGCAAACACATTGCTACCCCACTCACTGACTACACATGCAGTCACGAGCCGATTGAGGAGACTACATTTGCAGTCAGGAGCCAATGTTCCACCAAAGCCGCCAATGAGAATAGTTTAAGTTGCCGCTAAGCAGCACCAATACATTAAGATAATCCGTGACCCACTAGGTATCAATCACGTGTCAACCACGTGATATGCATAGCAGGCAAGCGGAACGTCAGAAACCAAAAAAAATTAAAAAAGAATTTTAAATTAAAAAAAAAAAATTGTGCTGAAGCAGGGACACACCTACACACTGCCCCCGACACACTAATGTGTCACGACACACAGTTTGGAAAGTACTGTTATAGATGGGTATGATATCCAGTGGGCAGCCTCTGACGAAGTAGGGAGTTCCCCTACGAAACGCGTTAGGCCACGCCCACCATCTATGCGTCACAAGCTCACAGCTGATCTATTAGCTGGCTGAACTTTACTGAGCGGCTGTGAGTTGCTTTGTGGTGATATACACTGTTTATGCGACACTTTGAATTAATACCACGCTTTGGAGCTGCCCAGCTGGATCGATACGATTCTTGGATCCTTGGAGACATCCCTGGGACACTGCGGTAGAGCCGTGAGACTCTTTATGTGTTCCTATTTGTGCTTTTATCATATCTCATAATTGTTTGAGGTTCTTATGTGTAAGTGTGCATTTGCTATTATTATAATAAATTCCTACAAGTTTCAACCTACTACGCTTAGAGGAGTGTGTGCCCCTGTTTCTTTTCTCCTATATCTATATATATATATATATATATATATATATATATATATATATATATACAGGGAGTGCAGAAATATTAGGCAAATTAGTATTTTGACCACATCATCCTCTTTATGCATGTTGTCTTACTCCAAGCTGTATAGGCTCGAAAGCCTACTACCAATTAAGCATATTAGGTGATGTGCATCTCTGTAATGAGAAGGGGTGTGGTCTAATGACATCAACACCCTATATCAGGTGTGCATAATTATTAGGCAACTTCCTTTCCTTTGGCAAAATGGGTCAAAAGAAGGACTTGACAGGCTCAGAAAAGTCAAAAATAGTGAGATATCTTGCAGAGGGATGCAGCACTCTTAAAATTGCAAAGCTTCTGAAGCGTGATCATCGAACAATCAAGCGTTTCATTCAAAATAGTCAACAGGGTCGCAAGAAGCATGTGGAAAAACCAAGGCGCAAAATAACTGCCCATGAACTGAGAAAAGTCAAGCGTGCAGCTGCCAAGATGCCACTTGCCACCAGTTTGGCCATATTTCAGAGCTGCAACATCACTGGAGTGCCCAAAAGCACAAGGTGTGCAATACTCAGAGACATGGCCAAGGTAAGAAAGGCTGAAAGACGACCACCACTGAACAAGACACACAAGCTGAAACGTCAAGACTGGGCCAAGAAATATCTCAAGACTGATTTTTCTAAGGTTTTATGGACTGATGAAATGAGAGTGAGTCTTGATGGGCCAGATGGATGGGCCCGTGCCTGGATTGGTAAAGGGCAGAGAGCTCCAGTCCGACTCAGACGCCAGCAAGGTGGAGGTGGAGTACTGGTTTGGGCTGGTATCATCAAAGATGAGCTTGTGGGGCCTTTTCGGGTTGAGGATGGAGTCAAGCTCAACTCCCAGTCCTACTGCCAGCTTCTGGAAGACACCTTCTTCAAGCAGTGGTACAGGAAGAAGTCTCCATCCTTCAAGAAAAACATGATTTTCATGCAGGACAATGCTCCATCACACGCGTCCAAGTACTCCACAGCGTGGCTGGCAAGAAAGGGTATAAAAGAAGAAAATCTAATGACATGGCCTCCTTGTTCACCTGATCTGAACCCCATTGAGAACCTGTGGTCCATCATCAAATGTGAGATTTACAAGGAGGGAAAACAGTACACCTCTTTGAACAGTGTCTGGGAGGCTGTGGTTGCTGCTGCACGCAATGTTGATGGTGAACAGATCAAAACACTGACAGAATCCATGGATGGCAGGCTTTTGAGTGTCCTTGCAAAGAAAGGTGGCTATATTGGTCACTGATTTGTTTTTGCTTTGTTTTTAAATGTCAGAAATGTATATTTGTGAATGTTGAGATGTTATATTGGTTTCACTGGTAAAAATAAATAATTGAAATGGGTATATATTTGTTTTTTGTTAAGTTGCCTAATAATTATGCACAGTAATAGTCACCTGCACACACAGATATCCCCCTAAAATAGCTATAACTAAAAACAAACTAAAAACTACTTCCAAAACTATTCAGCTTTGATATTAATGAGTTTTTTGGGTTCATTGAGAACATGGTTGTTGTTCAATAATAAAATTAATCCTCAAAAATACAACTTGCCTAATAATTTTGCACTCCCTGTATGTGTGTGTGTGTGTAGAAAGTCAGTATTTGAAACACACAAACAGTGTAAATTGCGCACACTAAAATAAATAGTACAGAGCAAATTAATACAAATATGTTGTGCAATAACACAATATCAACAGGTTTATAACAGTCTTATCTGGGAATGCAGTGTTCCAGACTTCTGTAAACCTGGGGAGAAACGGCAGCTTATAGGTGAATCCTCCTGTACCAACACTGGAGTTCAAAAGTGAAATTAATCCAATCTAAAAAATAAGCGCACAAAGAATCTCCTCATAGTGTAGTCTGCTTTAATAAAAATTGTACACATAAACAATTTCCCCAATCCCCCCTTGTAGGTGGGTACTCACACAGGAAACCTCAATCAATATGAGGTAAGGTATCGTTATACACCACAAAGGGTGAAACAGGATGTCCCACTATGCAGGCAGCGATATATCCAAAGTTTGTCCGGTATTCTGCAAATGTGACTCGTATGCAATCCGCTGTGAGGCAAGCCTCATGCGTTGTAAACAAAGTAATACCCAGGCAATGTGGCAAAGAAAATAGCATGTATCAGATACTAAATTTCTACTACATAGCGTGTATCCCAAATCGGCGTCTTTCACTGTGGCATAAGGTGGACGTGGCCTAACACGTTTCACTGAGTATATCCGCTTCATCAGAGGCTTTATGTACACCCACATGCCTACTGGTCTATTTGTAGATAGACTTCTAAGAAAGAAATATTGATTATATGATTTGCGCCCCAATTTATCTATCCACAATCAATTTTATTTCATTACGTATTGTACCACATCGATTGAGGATAGATAAATTGGGGCGCAAATCATATAATCAATATTTGAATAAAGTGTGTTCATTATGAATTTACATACATTGGCCCATTAGGTTGCGAGTAAAGCGCATTAGTTTGTTTTCACTATGGGGATTAAATAAGAATTAACAGAACCGTTTTTCTTAACTAGGTTTTAAATATTTGTATATAATGTACTTAGCTTTTTATATTATGATTGTATTTGAGCCTTTATATTATGATTATATTTGAACATTTATAATATTCCTTGTCGGCGTTACTAATAATGTAAATATCTTCACCTTTGAATTAATATTGTGAGCTTCACCATGACGTTCTAAGGTGGGGGCGTGTTCTTTCTTAGAAGTCTATCTACAAATAGACCAGTAGGCATGGTGGGTGTACATGAAGCCTCTGACGAAGTGCATATACTCCATGAAATGCGTTAGGCCACGCCCACCTTATGCCATGGTGAAAGACGCTGATTTGGGACACACGCTACATAGTAGCAATTTAGTATCTGTTACATGATATTTTCTTTGCCACATTGCCCGGCTATTATTTTATTTACAACGCATGATTGTCTCACAGCTGATTGCATATGAGTAACATCTGCAGACTACCGGACGAACTTTGGATATATTGCTGCCTTCATAGTGGGACATCCTGATATTGACTCATACTGATTGAGGTCTCCTGTGTGAGTACCCACCTACAAGGGGGGATTGTGGAAAATGTTTATGTGTATAATTTTTATAAAAGCAGACTACACTATGAGGAGATTCTTTTTGCGCTTATTTTTTAGATTGGATATTTATATATAGATAGATAGATAGATAGATAGATAGATAGCTGTCCAGTTTGGAATGCACTCTTCAAATCAATTTTACCAAGTCTATATATCATGTTTCCAATAAAGACTGAAGCAAATAACATGGAGTGATGAGTCTTTATTGGATATATATATATATATATAGATATAGATATATAGATATAAAAAGGATGGGAAGATACAGTCAACATTATTTAGGAAAGACACGGACAGGAACGCATTTCTACATTATACTAGCTGCCATCCTCCAGCTCTGAAAAAAGCGTTACCCAAATCACAACTCTTAAGAGTCATAAGAAACAACTCTGAGGTTGACAAAAGAGATGACTAATTTGGTGAGATGATTCATCACTTTGAATCAAGGAGTTACCCTAAACAACTTCCATCAGGTCAATGTGAAGGAATACTGATTGATCATGATTTAAAAACAAAGCAGGATTCTTCTAGGATGACGTTTGTTACGACATTCACTGGGGACAAGGGCCCATTGATGGACCCTCTCAAGAAACACTGGCAGATTGTCAGTACGGATAGGTCGCTACCGCTTGCTAAAACAGAACCACCTAGGATAGGATATAGGAGATCCAGATCTCTACGAGACCTTTTGATCAAAACTGATCCTATACACTGTTACAAACAGTCTACTTGGCTTGATATAAAAAAAAACCTGGCGATGCCTGGGATGTACCACATGCGGAGGACTCATCACTGGTCGAACATTTACTCACCCACATAAACATAGGTTTCGTCTCACCTGCACTACTACATACATCGTGTATCTTTTACATTGCATTTGTGGGTTATATTACGTGGGTAAGACCTCTGTTGATCTCCGCACCCGGATGGCGAACCACCATTCTGCCATCAAGACAGCATTGAAAAAGGGCACTTCAGAACAACCGGTGGCTAGACATTTTCTAGAGTTACAACATAATGTCATGGATCTCAAATATACCATTATAGACCATGTACCACCGATGCCGAGAGGAGAAGATAGAAACATATTGCTCCTACAGAGAGAAGCCAAATGGACATTTCAGTTAGATACCATTATACCCAATGGCCTGAATACTCATTTAGATTGGCAGGTGTTTTTATAATCTTGTACATCTGAGATCCACGATTAATTTCTACAAGCTATCTGTTGCTTTGAACCATTGTGTGTATGGACTTCCCTTTTGTTTAGTGCTAATCATCTTTGGGAGTTTATCTCACTATAATATCCTATATACCATATTATATTGAATATCTAGCTCTCCTACTCTGTTTTTATTAACTATCTAGTTGTTATTATCTATTCAGTTGATATTCTGCCCACTTTTGTTTTTGTCCCTCCTTGTACACTTTCTAGCATTGTTTTGCCCAATAGTCTTTCTCCTGTCAGACCGCACAATATATTAGATTTGACTGGATCATTTGCGTTTGGTTTAAATATGCCTAATATTTTGGCATCCCACGCTCTCCAATCGTCATCTCTCTTACCTGTTCGGTCTGATCATAACTCTGTCTGATTTATTTTACAGTGTCTGATGTGTTTACTTGTTGCCTGACAACCCCGATGCTCGACCTCCTAGTATGACCAGATATTACCATTTCCGGTATTGCGTCTGCTGGCTTTGGTTTCTATGGTAACCACGCATGACTAATTTGTACATACTGAGTGGTTTTGTGCATTGCGGGTTGACAGGTTGTTTGTTTTGTTGCTCTGATGTTTTTTCCCCTATTTTGTCATTTTTGTAGATGAGATAGTTTGTTTTATTAATTATGTACACACGTTGCCATGGACGATGACGTCTCCCGGTTCAGGGGGGCGTGTCTACCGTGGAGAGCGTGTTCACGTTCGTTTGTTGTTTGCCTTTATAACATGGTTGGTGGTGAGTAACATTGTTTCTGTAAGTCTGAGGACGGGTCATTTTGGGCCCGAAAACGTTCACTAAATAAAGTGACTACCTTTATGCAAGACCTTTGGAGTGCTTTTCTGTGCTTCTCTAGATATATTGGTATATATATACACAGAGAGAAATGCACTCACAGGAACGAACAACCAGCTTAATACCATTGTTTGCCTGTTCTATGGTGATTTACCACCTGGGTACAACTTCTTTTAGCCCAGTAATGCTTTTCACAGAGTAGAACTTTCCTGTAGTATATCAGTCTGATCCCGCCTATTACGGTCAGTCCAGCGCCGAAATACCAGGCAATTCCTCTCTGAACAAGGAACACAGCAACCCCAGACGATCGTTTCAGCCTTCATTGGGCCTCGTCAGTGAGGTGTAGCAGTATTCCTCTAAGCTCACTGAGCAAGGAGTCCACGTCTGGTTGCCCCTTTTTCCCATAGGGAGACTAAATACACAAAGAGAGAAATGCACTCACAGGAATGAACAACCAGCTCAATACCATTGTTAGCCTGTTCTATGGCAATTTACCACCTGGGTGCAACTTCTTTTAGCACAGTAATGTTTTTCACAGAGTAGAACTTTCCTGTAGTATTTCATTCTGATCCCACCTATTACGGTCAGTCCAGTGGCGAAATTCCAGGCAATTCCTCTCTGAACAAGGAACACAGCAACCCCAGACGATCGTTTCGGCCTTCATTGGGCCTCGTCAGTGAGGTGTAGCAATATTCTTCTAAGCACACTGAGCAAGGAGTACACGTGTAGATAGATAGGTGTAGGTAGATAGATGTAGATAGATATGTGTGTAAATATATATAGATATAGGTATAGATATATAGATAGATATAGATAGATATAGGTATAGATATATAGATAGATATATAGATAGCTATAGGTATAGATATATTGATATATATCTGACAAAGTTATATATATATATATATATATATATTGTGATTTATTCTTGAATAGGCAGTTTACGTTTAGAGAATTTTAATATATGGTAAATAGATGGTAAACAAATGTTATGAATTGCTTTTATGTATTAGACACATATTAAAATTGTAATGCATTGTGGCTTTGTGTACCATTTGTTACAGTCAGAATTATAATGGTTCTACAGTGGTGTGAGCTGGTTTTACAACTCAAACTGCTTAAACAGCATTCTCATGGCCTGATATGCAAAGCCTCGCCGGCATGGAGAGGGTTCACTCAACATTTCTGGGATTATTTTAGACCTTGTGTTGTAATGTAGGAGTCTCTCTGTTTCACATAAAGAACACTACATAGCAACATAAATATTTCTTAAGAATAAGATAACATTTGTGTTTCTAATTTTTTTTACGGGCCTCACCGTATTGACGAGACTTCTTAGAATATCTCGCATCAGCGGCAAGGTTTTGAATATCAGGCACTCAGTATCCATAAGGAGCTCCGGGAAGCACTCCCTCTTGTAGTCCCCCTGCTTTCTCTGCCATGCAGATAAATACGTTAGCCAAATAACAGTCTATTTTATGGCAGTCTTTGCATTTTTTTTTTATTTAAAATGTCACAGGAAACTATGGGTCCAGATATTTTTCCAACCTCTATGAAAAGGCTAAAATTAGCAGTAACTCATCCAGGATTCGGTTGCCTTCCAGTATTTGCAAGCATAAGTTTAATGCGAAAAGACTGTATATCTTATAAGAAAATTGTATTGAAAGGGTAGCAACCATTCTGTGACCTGGAAAGAAGTGTGAAACACTCTTTTATGTAACTTCAGTGTCTCTTTGTGTGTGTGAGGCCTACAGCTGTGTAACAGGCACAGGCAGTACCATGCTTAACTGAACTCTAATTTCAAAACAAATTCTTATGCACATTTTAAAGGGACGTGAAAAATTACTTCAGTAATCAAATCAACTATTTCTTTTCTTTTTATCCTTTGCTGGAGCTTAGCTCATTTCTGTAAGACGTACTGTCTCATGAGTGTGCACATGTCTTGAGCACAATGGGCTTCATATACTAAGCGGCGTAAGCTGCTTTGTTGCAATTGTGGGGCAGGCTTGCACATCAGACCGCTGCTTCTTACACTCGCCGCCACCTCTGAGTTGTTGGAGAGAAATCCCCCCAATCCCGCTCATTTGGGGTACCTGACAGGCTGGTTGGCATTATACCCTTGCTTGAGTGTGTAATAATACATATGAGCATCTGGTTGGCATTATACCCTCGCTTGAGTGTGTAAAAATACATACGAGCATCTGGTTGGCATTTACCCTCGCTTGAGTGTGTAATAATACATATGAGCATCTGGTTGGCATTTTACCCTCGCTTGAGTGTGTAATAATTCATACAAGCAGCAGACGTACAGTGTCCGCTACCCATAATCTGCTACTAAGCCGTGCGAACAGGTTTTCAAGTTGAGAACCTTGTCCGCATGACCAAAAGTAAATGGGCCCAATATGTATAACATTTTTAAAAACATTGCTGCAAAAACTGATGCCATAGCGTGCATACATACACACTTGCTCCTGAGCCTACCTCACTATGGTCTAATGGAAAATTGAACTTTTAATAAATAATACCAGGAGAATGAGGTAAATATGTTAATGGAAATTTTAACTGGATTTTGTTTTTAATTGTACACTCCATCTGTAAACTGAAAGTTTAATTTTCACTTCTATGTCACTCTGAAGTAAAGGAATAAACAGATAATATTTTTAAAGGGACAGTAAAGGCATGCAATTTTAAACAATTATCTAATTTGTTTTGCTCTCTTGGTATTCTTTGTTTTAAAAGCATACCTAGTTAGACTCAGGGGCAGCAATGCACTACAGGGAGGTAGCTGCTGATTGGTGGCTTCACATTTTTGCCTCTTGTCATTGGCTTACCAGGTGTGTTAATTTAGCTTCCAGTAGTACATAGTTGCTCCTTCAACAAAGGATAACAATCAAATGAAACACATATATAAGTAAATTGGAAAGTTGTTTAAAAGTGAATGCTCCATCTGAATCATGAAAGAAAAATGAAGGGTGTCATGTCCCTTTAAGGGAAAATAAGTAACACAACACAAATGTGTACATTTGTATCTAGTTGTCATGTTTCTATATTATCTTTTGCACATTAAACAGAATGTATCACAGTACAGTAGGTGATTTCATCCAGTCCATTTTAACAGCCATTATATTATAATGGGATTTATTTTTTCTTCACTTTATCTGTAGTGGAACAAACTGTTATGATGGTAAATGTAAACAGTAGATACAAATGTATTTAACCTGTTTTTGCTGGCATTAAAGTATTCACATCGAAACGAATTTCCAATGTAATCACTTGCTGTAAAAGTAAAAAAGTAAGATCATGTAATCGTCAATTTGGTCACATGGTTTCAAGGCCAGGATTGGTTCATGTTGGACTGCCTATGCTGCTAGGCACGCCCCCTAGCCCGATTCTTGATTGCGTCAAATGGGGAGGCTGCAGGATGCCATATAAGGTAAGACGTTACATGCAGCCCTAACAGTGTTAAAGCCCAGGGCTGTTAAGATGGCATAGAAAGTCCTAACGGCAAGAAGGGGTTTAATTAAAAAAAAGAAATGTCAACTCCCCTTGGTTACTGTTTGATCTCTGAGTGCCCTGCCTACGTCCACCTTTCCACCAGGATAGTTTGATTCTAGAAGAAAAGGTGACTTTTAAGGAAAGATAGAAGGGAAATTAAAAACCTTCAGGCTTCTGTAAATAATTGTGAAGGAAGAAGTATTCATATAAACCCAGGTTCTACTATAGTCACCTAGATTTTGCTTGGATGGTAAAACTTCCAGAGCTACTTCATTTAGTTCCTCGATGTCACTGCCCATGGTTTAAACAGTGTGAGCAAAAACAATTGTCATGGGCATGGGCAAGTGATGTAAATGTGTATGCACTTTATTCTTGAGTTTAGTCAAAACCCGAAAATGTTGTAAATGTAGTAAAAAACTCTTTTGATATAAACAAATGTATACATCTATTATTTTTTTTATACTATATGATGCAGCTCTCACAAAACACAAAAAGAAAAGGGAAAACACAGAGGGAGAGAGGTAGGGATGGGCGAATGTTTCGCAACATTCGAAAAACGGCACAAATTTAAACACATTCGTTCATTCGAATCGAATTTCGAATGTTTACATAACATTCTAACATTCGATTTTCGAATGTTTGGTTTCGAATTTTACGATTACATTCAAAAATATTCTTTTCGAAAAATTTGAAATTAGATTGTAATAGTATTTCTAATGCTTTTTCTTTAAATGTAATATTCGAATTATGCAATATTCGAATTCAAAAAATTTGAATTTAGATTGTAATAGTATTTCTAATGCTTTTTCTTTAAATGTTATATTCGAATTATGCAATATTCTATATGGAAACATTCGAAATTATATATTTGTATCTATTATGTATCAATTTACTACATTCCTGCCCTACCACATGAACTATTGAACATTTGAATAGTATTTGTTAAATAGAATGTTAAATTCGAAATTTCGAATGTGGACATTCGATATAATTATAAACATTCGAATTCGAAAGTGACATTCGAAAACTGTAAATAACATTCGATTTTTGAATTTTTAAGAATATTCGTTCTTATCGACATTCGGATTTAGAATTCGAATTTCGGTAATAACATTCGTTCTAAATTCTAAATTCGAAAATTTACACATTCGCCCATCCCTAGAGAGAGGGCAGAAAAAAGATGGCAGAGAAAAGAGATAAGAAGGGAGAAAGAAACAAAATAAAAGAAAGAAAGAAAAAGAAAGAAAGAAAGAAAGAAAGAAAGAAAAGAAAGAAAGAAAGAAAGAAAGAAAGAAAGAAAGAAAGAAAGAAAGAAAGAAAGAAAGAAAGAAAGAAAGAAAGAAAGCAAGAAAGAGAGAGAAGAAGGAAAACTCCAAGGGAGGGAGGGGATGATAGGACAGAGAAAAGAGGGCAGACAGAACAGGGGCGGAGGAGAGAGAAGTAAGACTGAGATGAGAAAGGGAGGAAGATGAAAATGAACAAATAGAAGATAGATGAAAAATAGAAAAAGCACAGAGGAAGAGTGGGGGCAGAGGTTAGATGGCAGAGAGAAGAGAAATAGAAGAGAGAGAAAACCCACAGAGGGAGAGGGAGGAGACAGGACAGAAGAAAGGGCAGAGAGAAACAGAAGAGAGGGAAGAAACACAGAAGAAAGGATTAGAAGAAAAGAGAGAGGAGAGCAAAGGAGAAAAGAATGGAAAGATGAAAGGAAAGAAAGGGGAGAGAGAAGTGAGTAGAGGGAGAAAAGAGAGAGAAACCACAGCGAGAGAGATAGAGAGAGGGCAGGGAAGAGAGGAGAAGAGAGAGGAAATGAGTAGAGAAGAGAGATAATAGAGAAGGAAGAGACAAAAACAAACAAACAAACAAACACATAGGGAGAGAGAGGGGAGAGAAGAGAGAAGGAGAAATAAAAGGAGAGAGGAGAAAGAGAAGGAAGAGAGGAAACACATAGCGGAAGAAAGGACAAATAAAATATGACAGAGGGAAGAGGGGGAAAAAGAAAAAAGAGAAGTAGAGATAGAGAGAAGAAACAACACACATAGGGAGAGAGAGAGGGAGAAAGAGGGGGGTATAGGACAGAGAAGAGATGGAAGAGGCTGTCAATATAGGAAGAGGAGAGAGAAAGAAGAGAGGAGGAGGAGGAGATAGAAGTAAGAGAAAGGAGAGAGGGAGAAGAGAGGGAAGTACCTCTTTCAGAGACGAGAGAGATGAAGAAATAGGAGATAGATGGAAAAGAGAGGAAACGCAGAGGGAGAGAGAGGGCAGAGAAGACAGAAGGAAAAAGAGAAGCAAGAAAAATAAAAACCACAGAGGCATACAGACGTACCAGAGAAGAGAGGGCAAAGAGAGAGGAAAGAGAGAGGAGAAAGGAAGTAGGGGCATAACATTCTTATATTAAATGATGTACATTAAATAATTGTAAACAAAAATACATATTAAAAATACATTAACAATCAACAATGGTCCACATTATAAAATCCTCAGCATGTTGGTCAATTAGTTACCTGGAAAGGATATGTCCATTTGCAAATTTGAAAAACACAAAAAATAACCTTATATATATGTATTGCTGAAATTCTAATGCAAAAAAAGTTCCAACAGACCAATATTCCACAATATTGGCCACAAAAAAGGTCTGGCTTTTTTCTTGAAGGCACTCAAAAATCTGTACACCATCATAAGACATTAACTGCTCTTTGTCATGATAATGCTTTATACAGATATTGTAGCAGATGAACTGTATTGTTAGAGAGCATAAGGCCAACTTAAAGGGACACTGAACCCAACATTTTTTTTTCGTGATTCAGACGGAGCATGCAATTTTAAGCAACTTTCTAATTTACTCCTATTATAAAATTTTCTTCATTCTCTTGCTATCTTTATTTGAAAAGCAAGAATGTAAGTTTAGATGCCGGCCCATTTTTGGTAAACAACATCGGTTGTTCTTGCTGATTGGTGGATAAATTCACCCACCAATAAACAAGTGCTGTCCAGGGTCTGAACCAAATATTGGCTGGCTCCTTAGCTTAGATGTCTTCTTTTTCAAATAAAGATAGCAAAAAAACAAAGAAAAAATGATAATAGGAGTAAATTAGAAACTTGCTTAAAATTACATGATCTATCTGAATCACGAAAGAAAAAAATTTGGGTTCAGTATCCCTTTAAGTCAGAGGAATGTATTGCTGGTTAGTTTAAGCTCAGAGAAGTAAAAATCAAGTATTTTTATTTAGGTAAAACAAAGGAAATGCTAATATTAAAATATATGTAAAGATTTATAATAGTTTGTATGTTATATTTTTAGTACAGCAGATTGCTATAACCTTTATGACCTTTTGAGTCATACTGGTTGCCCCAATCATTTTAAGGGACAGTCTTCTCCAGAATTGTTATTGTTTAAAAAGATAGCTAATCCCTTTATTACCCATTTCTCTGTTTTGCATAACCAACACTGTTATAGTAATATACTTTTTACCTCTGTGATTACCTTGTATCTAAGTTTCTGCAGACTGCACCCTTGTTTCAGTTCTTTTGACAGACTTGCATTTTAGCCGATCAGTGCTGACTCATAAATAACTCCACGAGAGTGAGCTCAATGTTATCTATATGGCACACATGAACTAGCTCTGTCTAGCTGTGAAAAACTGTCAAAATGCACTGAGATAAGAGGCAGCCTTCAAGATCTTAGAAATTACCATATGAGCCTACCTAGGTTTAGCAAAAATGCCAAGAGAACAAAGCAAATTTGATGATAAAAGAAAATTTGAAAAGTTGTTTAAAAGTGCATGCCCTATCTGAATCATGTGGCCCACTTCTACAGTCTAAGGGTTTCTCACTTTCAACTCAAGTTACTTGGTGGCCCGTAAGTAGGGTTGCCACCTGTCCAGGAATGACTTGGACAGTTGGGTTTCCAATTGTATGTCTAGGTTTGAAACTGAGTTAAGCCCAGACATGCATATGTTGGGGTTTGGTGGGAAGCTGTCACAGCCAAAAAGGTTTGCAACACACTGCACATGCCTACAGTTATTTATCTCTTGCATGTGTGTCTTTGTGTGGGAGTGTGTCTGAATGTTTAAGTCTTTCTGCATGACAGTGTGTCTGTCTTTGTCAGTGTCATTCTGTGTGTGTAAGTTTGTGTATGAAAGAGTGAGTGCATTTGTGTGAGAGATAATGTGTGTGAGAGAGGGAGTGTGTGTGAGAGAGAGTATGTGTGAGTGTTAGAATGTAAAAGTGCTTGAGCATGTGTGAGAGTGTGTTTGTGTGAGATAGAGAGTAAGTGAGAGTTTGAATATCTATGTGTGAGTTGGTGTTTATGTATTATACATTGTGTGTTCAGGTTTGGCCTGAACTAAAAGTGGCAACCTTACAATATTTAGATGTTGTGGGCTGCAGACCAGCAGCAGATCCTGTCCAGATTGTGGCCCCTCTGTATGTTCTGGTTCCCAGGAGTAGGGATGTAGTGTATTTGATTAAGGTGACAGGGAAAACTCAGGTTTCAAAATATATTTAATTACTAGCAAGCTTGCACGTCCTGTACAGAAGCCGAGCATGGTGCAAATTTGCAGCATGCAGTTATAAAAGATAAAAACAAAACTCTCACTAAAAAAATAAAAATATTATGTCATCAAGGCATAGAGCCAATCAAAAGGCATATTTCCCACTGCATTAAAAAAGGAAAGCACATTTTTTCAACTACTGTGTAACAGCCAAGATACGTTGTTCATTGCGTTGTCTAAATACCTGAAACCCCAAAATGTCACATAATAAAGATTTGATGAAAGGATTATAAGGTTTGCAGAGAGTGCCCTCTAAATGTAATTATAGATACACATACATATACACACTGGTATATCTATGTAGATAGATAGATAGATAGATAGATAGATAATGTGTACACAATACAACAAATATGAAAATTATTAAAGTGGCATGAAACCCAAATTTTTTCTTTCACTGTTTTGAAAGAACATGCAATTTTAAAAAACTTTCCAATTTAGATCTATTTATATAGGCCTAGATTTAGAGTTCTGCGGCCAAAGGGGTGCGTTAGCTACGCGTGCTTTTTTCTGGCCGTACCTTTTAAATACCGCAGGTATTTAGAGTTCACAGAATGGCTGCGTTAGGCTCCAAAAAAGGAGCGTAGAGCATATTTACCGCAACTGCAACTATAAATACCAGCGGTGCTTACGGACGCGGCCAGCTTCAAAAACGTGCTTGTGCACGATTCCCCCATAGGAAACAATGGGGCTGTTTGAGCTGAAAAAAAAACTAACACCTGCAAAAAAGCAGCGTTAAGCTCCTAACGCGGCCCCATTGTTTCCTATGGGGAAACACTTCCTAAGTCTGCACCTAACACCCTAACATGTACCCCGAGTCTAAACACCCATAACCTTACACTTATTAACCCCTAATCTACCGACCCCGCTATCGCTGACCCCTGCATATTTTTTTAACCCCTAATCTGCTGCCCCTAACACCGCCGACCCCTATATTATATTTATTAACCCCTAATCTGCCCCCCACAACGTCGCCGCGAGCTACCTACAATAATTAACCCCTAATCTGCCGACTGCACCTCACCGCTACTATAATAAAGTTATTAACCCCTAATCCGCCTCACTCCCGCCTCACTAACCCTATAAGAAATAGTATTAACCCCTAATCTGCCCTCCCTAACATCGCCGACACCTAACTTCAATTATTAACCCCTAATCTGCCGACCGGAGCTCGCCGCTACTATAATAAATGGATTAACCCCTAAAGCTAAGTCTAACCCTAACCCTAACACCCCCCTAAGTTAAATATAATTTAAATCTAACGAAATAAATTAACTCTTATTAAATAAATTATTCCTATTTAAAGCTAAATACTTACCTGTAAAATAAACCCAAATATAGCTACAATATAATGAATAATTATATTGTAGCTATTTTAGGATTAATATTTATTTTACAGGCAACTTTGTAATTATTTTAACCAGGTACAATAGCTATTAAATAGTTAAGAACTATTTAATAGCTAAAATAGTTAAAATAATTACAAAATTACCTGTAAAATAAATCCTAACCTAAGTTACAATTAAACCTAACACTACACTATCAATAAATTAATTAAATAAACTACCTACAATTATCTACAATTAAACCTAACACTACACTATCAATAAACTAATTAAATACAATACCTACAAATAACTACAATTAAATAAACTAACTAAAGTACAAAAAATAAAAAAGAACTAAGTTACAAAAAATAAAAAAATATTTACAAACATTAGAAAAATATTACAACAATTTTAAACTAATTACACCTACTCTAAGCCCCCTAATAAAATAACAAAGACCCCCAAAATAAAAAAATGCCCTACCCTATTCTAAATTTAAAAAGTTCAAAGCTCTTTTACCTTACCAGCCCTGAAAAGGGCCATTTGCGGGGCATGCCCCAAATAATTCAGCTCTTTTGCCTGTAAAAAAAAACATACAATACCCCCCCCCAACATTACAACCCACCACCCACATACCCCTAATCTAACCCAAACCCCCCTTAAATAAACCTAACACTAAGCCCCTGAAGATCTTCCTACCTTATCTTCACCATACCAGGTTCACCGATCCGTCCTCTGAAGTCTTCATCCAAGCCCAAGAGGGGGCTGGTGATCCATAATCCGGCTGAAGTCTTCTATCAAGCGGCGGCTGAAGAGGTCCAGAAGAGGCTCCAAAGTCTTCATCCTATCCGGGAAGAAGAGTAGATCCGGACCGGCAACCATCTTGATCCAAGCGGCATCTTCTATCTTCATCCGATGACGAACAGCTCCATCTTGAAGACCTCCGACGCGGATCCATCCTCTTCTTCCGACGTCCAACTGAAGAATGAAGGTTCCTTTAAGGGACGTCATCCAAGATGGCGTCCCTCGAATTCCGATTGGCTGATAGGATTCTATCAGCCAATCGGAATTAAGGTAGGAAAATTCTGATTGGCTGATGGAATCAGCCAACCAGATTCAAGTTCAATCCGATTGGCTGATTGCATCAGCCAATTAGATTGAGCTCGCATTCTATTGGCTGAGCTCCGGTCGGCAGATTAGGGGTTAATAATTGAAGTTAGGTGTCGGCGATGTAAGGGAGGGCAGATTAAGGGGTTAATACTATTTATTATAGGGTTATTGAGGCGGGAGTGAGGCGGATTAGGGGTTAATAACTTTATTATAATAGCGGCGCGGTCCGGTCGGCATTTATTAGAGTAGCGGTGAGCTCCGGTCGGCAGATTAGGGGTTAATAATTGAAGTTAGGTGTCGGCGATGTTAGGGAGGGCAAATTAGGGGTTAATACTATTTATTATAGGGTTATTGAGGCGGGAGTGAGGCGGATTAGGGGTTAATAACTTTATTATAATAGCGGCGTGGTCCGGTCGGCAGATTAGGGGTTAATAAGTGTAGGCAGGTGGAGGCGACGTTGAGGGGGACAGATTAGGGGTTAATAAATATAATATAGGAGTCGGCGGTGTTAGGGGCAGCAGATTAGGGGTACATAGGGTTAAAAAATTTAATTATAGTGGCGGCGATGTGGGGGACCTCGGTTTAGGGGTACATAGGTAGTTTATGGGTGTTAGTGTACTTTAGAGCACAGTAGTTAAAAGCTTTATGAACCGGCGTTAGCCCAAAAAGCTCTTAACTCCTGACTTTTTTCTGCAGCTGGAGTTTTGTCGTTAGATTTCTAACGCTCACTTCAGCCACGACTCTAAATACCGGCGTTAGAAAGATCCCATTGAAAAGATAGGATACGCAATTGACGTAAGGGGATCTGCGGTATGGAAAAGTCGCGGCTGGAAAGTTAGCGTTAGACCCTTTCCTGACTGACTCTAAATACCGGCGGTAGCCCAAAACCAGCGTTAGGAGCCTCTAACGCTGGTTTTGACGGCTAATGCCAAACTCTAAATCTAGGCGATAGTTTGCTTCATTCTGTTTATATAATGTGTTGAAAAGCATATCTTAATAGGCTCAGTAGCTGCTGATTGGTGGCTGCACATAGATGCCCGGTATGATTTCACCCATGTGCATTATTATTTCTTTAACAAAGGATATCTAAAGAATGAAGCAAATTAGATAATATAAGTAAATTGGAATGCTGTTTAAAATTGTATTGTCTATCTGAATCATGGAAGAAACATTTTGGGTTTCATGTCGCTTTAAGTTATATAAAAAAAAAATTCACGTGGAGTCAAATAAGATTGAAAAGTCTGAGGAAGCAATTAGTTTATTTTAGTCAATTTATTTTAGTGCAGCTCTTTCTGTGACAGCATATAAGCAAATTAATGCACACTATTGAATACGTTTCAAAGTGTCAGGCATGTTTATAGTTGTTTATGTTATGTGTGTATTCTTTGGAGATATATAATATGTATGCACCAGCAATGTGAATACTAAAGGAAGTATTTATAAATGTAATGTATTTTATAAATATGTACTATTTTGTAAAATAAATTCTAAAGAAGCTTATGTATCCTTAAAGGGACATTGTACACTAGATTTTTATTTGCACAAATGATTTGAAGATGATCCATTTATACAGCCCATCTGGTAGTATTTTTATAAAAATGTATAGTTTTGCTTATTTTTTAAGAACATTGTGCTGATTTTCAGACTCCTAACCAAGCCCCACAGTGTCAGATGTATACACGCGTTTGCAGGCTCCTGTTTATGTTATCTGTCTTTTCATATGTAGGGAAGGGGGGAGTCTCTGCTCTTCCTGTTTTTTCCCAGCCCCTTTCAGTGGGTGTCCCAGACTACCTAATCGACAGTGCTAAACTTGGAGCTTCTAAGTAAGTTTTTAAAAGGTTTTATACTGGATTTTTAGATCAGCATCTGTGCATATTCATCTTTATAATAGTGTCTATTACATGCAGTTATATGAAAATTGGTGTACACTGTCCCTTTAAGTACACTGATTTAAAACTGTATTAATAAAAGGATATACATATGTGTGTTTTTTAATAAGATAAATTTGTATTTTGAATACCACAAATCTAGTTGCATATATTATCTGTTGTTATATGTAGCAAAAATGTGCATGGGATTTGGAGATGTGTTAGATGTTAATTTGCATGGACTTATTTTACTGTGCATAGGCTCCTTGTCAAATGCTCGCAAGCTCAGAAATGTATTTGTAAAAATACTCAGGTATTCTAAAAATAAAGTACATCTACCAATTTCAAATTGCATTGGGAATTATTAGAATAAACTGCTTGTTACTGCTGCCATCTACTGATCATTTATATTACATACTGCAGCTATTAAATAAAGCAACCTGGAGCTTGACTGGGCAAATAAATGAGTTATAAAAAAACTGTGAAGTAATTTGGTCTTCTTGTACCACTAAAATGGGGATGTAGTAAAAGGAATGGCAGGGTGAATGACAAAATTGAATGCCTATATACTTTAAATGCCACCTAATAAAACAAATAAAAATACATTTGAAATAAACAGTGAGACAGGCAAATCCATTCATTATTGCATTTAGGAGGAAGGAAGATATAAACACCTTCTCTGGTTCCCAATAGGTGCATTTAGTGACGAAGATTAAAATAATAAGAATAATAATACAAAATAATAATATTTACACAGATATTTTTATCAGTTCTTTCAGGCTTTGATTTGCAGTGGGAAGTCATGATGTAAAACAAGCTGCCAGTAGATGGCAGCAGTGCGTACAACAGGTTTGTTCGTGTTATTTACTACACTGCTTAATAAAGTAAATTCAAAATCGGATGTAGGCAGTCATGGTGTTAGAAGCTGAAAATGAGTTTGGTAGTTTGTGTGAAAATATCATAGCCATCCAAAGATAAAAAAACGCCGAAAAACAACTAAGCTGCATAAATAGATCGGATGCGAACAGGTTCAGTCAGAATAGGAAAGTCATTTTCTTTCTATGTACTATAAAAGAGGTAGCTGCAAGTGGGGCCTTTTGGAGTTGGGAGGTGGGTGTGTGAGGTAGGAATTAATAGGGCAAACAGATTTTGAGCTGAAGATTGATTTTTGCACTCAGAGTTGTTCATTTTATTTCTAAGTGCTGTGTACTGAGCTACATAAGATACTGTGAAGACTGATAATGTTTACTGTAAGACAGGACAGAGAGCAGTGTGCTGCATTAGGTCAAACTTGCAGCATGTGTATTTTTTTACAAGTAGTAAACAATAATACATAAGTGTTACAGAAGAGATAGAGCTATATACCTAATACAAATCAGAGTTCACTATTTTTCATTCATACATTCATCTGAATGCTAAAAAAACCATTTGTGCTATTGCCAGTGTTTGTGCATAGGTAGTGGAGGGAAAATAAAAGTAAGGACTGAAAGCACTCAGTGTCGACTCAAACATTATAGACACACAAATATTATAATCGTTCATATATGGTACCAGTTGACCAATGCACCTACAGGGGTAAAATATGCATGCTGATATTTTGTGTTATACATACTTACAAGTCACTTTTCTTTAGCAAAAACATGTTTACTCATATAATAAAATTAAAATAAAAGGGAACTAATAGTAACAGCTTCAAGAACTGTGATGCTCACGGGTGGAATACTATTTGGAAAAGGAATCCTGGTCCTAAATCAACCCTAACACACACAGTTTCACCCTTCTATATGCAGAATTAAAGAAACAATTCTAAAAGAGCTGATAGAAGTAAAATAATCAATTGAATGGATTAGCAGCATGTGAGATTTGAGAGAACCAGTCATACTGTAGATCTACATTGAATCTAATAAGTTAACCCCATTTTGTCAAGGCTATTGAATGGCTTCCCTTTGGCTTGCCATACCTTCAGGGAAATGCCCGTATACACAGTTTGAAGCAGTTGGGGGCTACCAGGACTTGAATTTATTATAAATATATTTGTCTTTACAAATACCATAAATACCATAGATGTTTCCTATATATTCACTGATGGCTGACCAGGCACAGAAAAAAATAGAAGCATCATTGCCTAAACTAGACCACTTCAAAACAATCTCTCCCCATCTTGGTTTATGTGAACAACATAAAGAATAACTTATAAAGCAAGCATATGGGAGTGATGGTCCCAGCATAACAAAGCCAACAAACAGATAAATTGGTATACCTATAGTAAATCATAATTAAAGTAATGGTAAATTAAAATATAATATATATATATATATATATATATATAAAACATAACTGTATATAATATATATCTGTGTGTGTATATATATATATATATATATATAAATATATATATGTGTGTGTGTGAAAGAAAAATTTGCTAGAATAAAATACTTTAGAACCAACTGAGGAATGTTAAAACTAGTGATAAATGCTCTGCCCTGTTAAGAACCAGAGGGATTGCTGCACCTTCTGAGTTACAAATAGCATGTTTAGGATGCCTAGATATTGCTTCTTCTGTGTTAGCTGTGTGTTAGACACATTTTTTCAGCATGAAAAGTACAGAAAGACTAAGGATACTCAAAGTAGAGAAATTAATAGGAGAAGAAGTGAGCTGTAAACCTAAATGTTTAAATAAGCATGATAAAATTGTGCACAATATTCTTGAGTCAGTATTTCCCATTCTAATTCAACTGCAGAACACTTTCATGGCTCATAGTGAGAAAATGACATGTATACTTATAGAACTAATTATGAACTCATTGAGGACAGACAAATATGTACATATCTTCAGCACCTCACTTCCGAAATACTATAAAACTACTACCCAAGACTTTTTGTGGTAGCTGTTACCACTGTAAGTAAAGAAAAATTGATGGGAATGTTCTTGGAGACAGCTATATACACAAAATAGAACACCGGGGTACCACATAGTGTTGTTTGGCAAGTTCCACTATTAAAATTCAGAAATCACTAAATATATGATGAATATCATGTTAATATTTTGCTAACATTTGAGATTTACATACATTTTGTGTTAGGCAACTAGTGTGATTCAAACAGCTACATAACCCAATGGCCTTAGATAAGTAATTTGTTGCTTTTAATCTCTTAATTGGACAAAAAAACACTGAAGATATAATGAAAAGCATGATTAGAATATTTTGCTTACTACTAGTGTCATTGCATATTTAAAATACAGTTTTCCTGGCTGAGTATATTATTAGTTAAAGGCACAGTCTAGTCATGATTCAGATACGGCATGCAATTTTAAACAACTTTCCAATTTACTTTCATTATGAAATTTACTCTCTTGGTATTCTTAGTTGAAAACTAAACCTAGGTAGGCTTATATGCTAATTTCTAAGCCCTTGAAGGCCATCTCTTACCTTAATGCATTTGACAGTTTTTCACAGCTAGAGGGCGTTAGTTAATGTGTGCCATATAAATAACATTGTGCTCACGCCTGTGGAGTTACTTATGAGAGAGCACTGATTGGCTAAAATACAAGTCTGTCAAAAGAACTGAAATAAGGGTAAAAAGTATATTACTATAACAGTGTTGGTTATGCAGAACTGAGGAATGGGTAATAAAGGGATTATCACTTTTAAACAATAAAAAAATTGTAGACTGTACCTTTAAATGATTGGGCAACTAGTATGAATGAAAAGGTCATAAATGTGATCTCGTAGGTCTCAATGTATATATTATATATTTTTTTGCTGTATATTAACGTTAAATTGGACCCACTGTAAAAATGATTAAATCCGTCATGTCTGTGAAACAAAGTAGGTTATAGGGGGACTGGAGAGACAGTACAAAATGTTTATTAAGTAAATTAGAGTGGATGTGTTTTCTGAAAACTAAAATGGGTCATTCTTTCCTGCTTCAGAACACAACTCAGAGACCACAGGGGAAGTCACGCTGGAGGACTATTTTTTTTTTTCTACTTCAATATTACATAATATTAAAATTGTTAAGGCAAGAAAGCTATTTAAAGCTAAAATGAAAGGATCATTAAATACAGTAGAGTTACAAAATCAACACATGCGTTAAAAAAAAAAAAAGACAGTACGATAATACTAAATTCAAACTAGCAGTGTTTTTTTTCTGAGACATTTAAAATTTTCTTCCATTTCCCTACCCTTGTATCATGTGACAAGCATCACTAAACTTGCACAATTTGATATTGGGAAGTTTTAAAATTGCATTATTTTCTTTTCAAAGACATCTTACCAGACTAAAATACTTCAGAACCAGCTGATAAATAGTATGCTATTTAATGTTATATCCTGGTTATGGATTGAAATTATATATAACTTTAAGGGTATAAAGGGAATATTAAAGGAACATAAAACCCACATTTTTTCTTTCGTGATTCAGATAGAGCATGCAATTTTAAGCAACTTTCTAATTTACTTCTATTATCTAATTTGCTGCAATCTCTTGATATTCTTTGTTGAAAAGCATATCTAGATAGGCTCAGTAGCTGATGATTGGGTGCTGCACATAGATGCCTCGTGTGATTGGCTCACATGTGCATTGCTATTTCTTCAGCAAAGTATATCTAAAGAATAAAGCAAATAAGATAATAGAAGTAAATTGGAACGTTGTTTAAAATTGTATTCTCTACCTGAATCATGAAAGAAAAATTGTGGGTTTAGTGTCCCTTTAAAGGGACACTGTACCCAAAAAATTTCTTTTGTAATTCAGAAAGAGCATGCAATTTTAAGCAACTTTCTAATTTACTACTATTATCAATTTTTCTTCGTTCTCTTGCTATCATTATTTGAAAAATAAGGCATCTAAGCTTTTTTTGGTTTCAGTACTCTGGACAGCACTTTTTTTTATTGGTGGATGAATTTATCCACCAATCAGCAAGGACAACCCAGGTTGTTCACCAAAAATGGGCCGGCATCTAAACTTACATTCTTGCATTTCAAATAAAGATACCAAGAGAAAGAAGAAAATTTGATAATAGGAGTAAATTAGAAAGTTGCTTAAAATTTCATGCTCAATCTGAATCACGAAAGAAATTTTTTGGGTACAGTGTCCCTTTAATGATTCTGCAGAAGATGTGTTGCAGACCTAAGGTAGATGCAAACATGATTCAGCTTCCCAATTACTATAGCAGGAACTAGTAATCAGACAAACAGCATAGAAGTCAGTAGATGAGCCCAATTTTATTACCAGAGAAAAATATGCGACAATAAAAGGGAACAACCGCAGAATAATCCAAAATACAATTCCTTAGGTCAGTAGTCATATAATCATAAATGCAAATGTAACAATATTGCACACAGGTAACCTGTGTGCAAAGGTGTTTGCAACAATCCGTGCTGGGCTGAATTTGCTGCTTCCCGCGGTTTGGAGATTAATGCCACTGAGAGGAACATATAGGATTAAACCACGACCTCCGGTGTAAGTATAAGTGATAACCTTATGCTGTTGCCTTGTCTGCCGTTTTATCGGTCTTCCTCATCTCGTTCCAGCTTCAACTGAAGATTCAAATCCTTCTTCAAATCTGGGCTTATGTAAAGACCGCCACATCGAATCACTTCAGGAGACCGATTACAACCACACTCTCCATATTGTTACATTTGCATTGTATTCTTTGATACATTGTTGCTGTTTGTATACTACACTTTATCATTGCGTCTGATCAGCGCCATTGTGTTTGTTAATTATTTGTTTTTTATTTATTCCACATTTGTAATTAAATTTATACTTTTTTATTATTCCTTTGTTGCCAGCACTTTTTTGGGTTATTTGGTCCGCACCAAGTGTTGTCACTCGCACTTATATTTGGCGTTAAATGCATAATAATTATTATTATTATTTTTTTACTCTTCTATTTTAAGCTGTATAGCGCCTGTGTTATGTGAATTTTATGGTTTCTTTTTAGACTCCATACTATTCTCTTTTTTCTCACCGTTTGAAGTCAGCAAAAGCCTTTTAACACTTAACACCTGCAGATTGATTTTCAACTTCTAGGCCATAAATAGTGCTATCAATAGCGCAGGTCACACAGTTAGCCATATTATGGAAGACAGCAAGTCAATTGCTCTAAGCATAGTGCACCTTCCACAACTTCTCCTGACATGGGGGCAAGTACAGCATACCCTGCGCTATCCACCATGCTAAGCCAATGCCTTTTATCGCTGCCTTGGTCTCCAGCTGTCCTTAGTGCTTCAGAATTGCATAAACCAAACATCACCAAAGCATTTCAGAGTCTGTTTTTGTAAGATATCTTTATAAAGTTTTTTTTTTTTTTCTTTTGAAAATAAAGTTAGCTAAATTACTTCTGTATCAACTGATTAATATTACATCACTTTGATAAAAGTTATATCATAGTTATGGAAAGGAACTTTTCTGGGGGTGTGAAGGGAGTATTTAAGAAATTTAAACACACATGCTGCTTGGAACTAACAAATATTAGTTCCGCCACTTCTCCTGTGATCAAAAGAGAGTGGTATGTGAAAGTTATCATCCCAGCCCTGTATTTCTATTACTGCCACCAGATCACACCATATTTTTTTTTTTAAAGACAAATTATTTTATTTAGTTTTCAAGAGATGTACAGAATAAAAGAATATATAAACAATACATGACATATCGTTAATAATGAGAATATTACATACATTTTCAATAAGTAACATTAGTTGTGTAATAGTTGAAATAATAACTGACATTTTTTTCAACATAAGTTTTCAAGAAGGAAATAGAAAATAAAGAGGATTGTGTTGTGGGAAAGAAGAGAAATCCAGTAGTGACATTCATTGGGGGTCTTTAAGAATAGACATGTCTGATATTTTAAGAATAAAAAGAAAGAAAAATAGATAGCCATGTGACCATATATTGATATAGAGGTTTTAGTGGCAAAAAGGAATATCCTGATTACATTTTGTCAATGAGAGATGTAAAAGCAGACTCAGTATAAGAAGAAAAAAGGAATTTAGGAAGAAACCGAGCAATAACTGTGTCGTTTTATTATTATTATTAAAAACTAATTTCCATAGAAGACTTTCAAGGCTCAGAGTGTTGAGGGAAGGTCATGATTCCCCAAAATAGCTCCTAAAAAAACTCAGGACGACTCATAATATTCCTCTTCACAGACATAAATAATGCAGAAATACATAACCAGGTCTCTCTTCCACAATATATCAACATTACTGCAATTGGTACCTGTTTTCTCCTAGGTCCCCAATATTTACATTTCATTAGTCATGACTGGGATGACAACATAAAATAAATGGTTTCCCCCTGATGTGCATCACGTTCTATAAAGAAAAAAAAAAAAAATTGGTTCTTTTGGTGTCATACTCTTCCCATACTCACCCTGCAAGGAGACCAGCATATTTTAAAAAGTTAAAGGGAAACTGTACCCAAATTTTTTCTTTTGTAATTCAGAAAGAGCATGCAATTTTAAGCAACTTTATAATTTACTCCTATTATCACTTTTTCTTCGTTCTCTTGCTATCATTATTTGAAAAAGAAGGCATCTAAGCTTTTTTTTGGTTTCAGTACTCTGGACAGCAGTTTTTTATTGGTGGATGAATTTATCCACCAATCAGCAAGGACAACCCAGGTTGTTCACCAAAAATGGGCCGGCATCTAAACTTACATTCTTGCATTTCAAATAAAGATACCAAGAGAATGAAGAAAATTTGATAATTGGAGTAAATTAGAAAGTTGCTTAAAATGTCATGCTCTATCTGAATCACGAAAGAAATTTTTTTGGTACAGTGTCCCTTTAAGTCAACCAATCCATTAAAGGGGCAGTCTAATAAGTCATTTTGTTACTTTTAATCTCTTAATTGGACAAAAAAAACCACTGAAGATATAATGAAAAGCATGATTAGAATATTTTTCTTACTACTATTGTCATTGCATATTTAAAATACAATTTTCCTGGCTGAGAATATTATCAGTTAAAGGGACAGTCTAGTCATGATTCAGATAGGGAACGCAATTTTAAGCAACGTTCCAATTTACTTTTATCATCAAATTTGCTTTGTTCTTGTGGTATTCTTTGTTGAAAGGTAAACCTAGGTAGGCTCATATGCTAATTTCTATTCCCTTGAAGTCCACCTCTTATCTCAGTGCATTTTGACAATTTATCACAGCTTGACAGAGCTAGTTCATGTGTGCCATATAGATAACATTGTGCTCACTCGTGGAGTTATGAGTAAGCTGATTGGCTAAAATGCAAGTCTATCAAAAGAACTGAAATAAGGGGACAGTCTTCAGAGGCTTAGACACAAGGTAATCACAGAGTTAAAGAGTATATTAATATAACCGTGATGGTTATGCAAAACTGGGGAATGGGTAATAAAGTAATTATCCTTTTTAAACAATAAAAATTCTGGTGTAGACAGTCCCTTTAAGCTAAGTACCATTGTACCAAACATATGAATGCTTCTATTTGGTATATTAATATATTTTCACCATATTTTGCAGCCTCGGTATTGCACCAGATTTAAAAATGTGCTTCTTCTGAGCCTGTCTAGATAGGATCTTATGGAAAGGAGCTACATTTCAAATATAGTATACCAAATGAAGCAGGTATAAATGATAAGTAATGTGTATGTTCAGTGTGAAAAGTTTAATATTGACCTCTGTCATTTTAAGTAGTGATGTCGCGAACCTAAAATTTTGTGTTGGCGAACGTGAACTTCCGCAAATGTTGGCGAACCGCCATTGACTTCAATGGGCAGGCGAATTTTAAAACCCACAGGGACTCTTTCTGGCCACAATAGTGATGGAAAAGTTGTTTCAAGGGGACTAACACCTGGACTGTGGCATGCCGGAGGGGGATCCATGGCAAAACTCCCATGGAAAATTACATAGTTGATGCAGAGTCTGGTTTTAAGCCATAAAGGGCATAAATCACCTAACATTCCTAAATTGTTTGGAATAACGTGCTTTAAAACATCAGATATGATGTTGTATCGATCAGGTAGTGTAAGGGTTACGCCCGCTTCACAGTGACAGACCAAACTCCCCGTTTAACGCACCGCAAACAACCGCAAACAGTCCATTTGCACAACCACTAGATCGATAGATTTGATAGATACATAGATTACATAGATCAATACATGCAATATACATTTGATAGATACGAATTACATCGATCAAAAGATGCAATATACATTTGATAGATACGAATTACATAGATCAAAAGATGCAATTTACATTTGATAGATACGAATTACATAGATCAAAAGATGCAATATACATTTGATAGATATGAATTACATGGATCAAAAGATGTTATATACATTTGATAGATACGAATTACATCAATAGATGCAATAGACATTTGATAGATACGAATTACATAGATCAAAAGATGCAATATACATTTGATAGATATGATTTACATCGATCAATAGATGCAATATACATTTGATAGATACGAATTCCATAGATCAATAGATGCAATATACATTTGATAGATACAAATTGCATAGATCAAAAGATGCAATATACATTTGATAGATACGAATTACATGGATCAAAAGATGCAATATACATTTGATAGATGCGAATTACATAGATCAAAAGATGCAATATACATTTGATAGATACGAATAACATAGATCAAAAGATGCAATATACAATACATTTGATAGATACGAATTACATGGATCAAAAGATGCAATATACATTTGATAGATACAAATTACATAGATCAAAAGATGCAATATACATTTGATAGATACGAATTCTATAGATCAATAGATGCAATATACATTTGATAGATACGAATTGCATAGATCAATAGATGCAATATACATTTGATAGATACGATTGATAGTTAGATAGATTTGATAGATAAATAGATAATTTGAAAGATATATAATTTCCCAGGCAGAGAATTACAAAGACGTGCGGTCTGTGACCCATGGTAACGTTACTTCCTTTTGCACAATCGAGTACAGGTTGGGGTCCGGGATTGCCCTTTTGTGCTGTCTGATTCTTTCAGGTATACCAGTTGCAGAGGTTCTGTTACAGAGTCTGTGGGCCTGTATGCAAAGAGCTGGCCTGCCTGAAAGGAGCAGCAAGGCAGAGGGATCGATTCCTGCCTATAAGAAACCAGAGGGCACGCTACCTGCTGGAAGTGTGCAGTGAGGCAGAGGGATCTATTCCTGCCTAGAAGCAGACAGGCAGAGGGGACGCTACCTGCCGGGGAGCCCACTGAGACCAGCCCAGCTGGGGTAGATACAGCCACTGGCTTGACCCCGGTCTCTGCCACGATAGCCCTGGTCCCACTATTTGGAGGCAGAGGGATCTATTCCTGCCAAGAAGCAGCCTGGCAGGGGGATTTATTCCTGCCTAGAAGCAGACAGGCAGAGGGGACGATACCTGCCAAGAAAGAGCTGCAGGGCAGAGAGGACGCTACCTGACTGGGAGTCCACTGAGACCAGCCCAGCTGGGGGAGATACACCCGCTGGCTTGACCCCGGTCTCAGCAACTATATCTCTGGTCCCACTATCCGGTGGCCACCCCTGGGTTTGGACAGAGGAAGGGAGACCCCCTAGTGGAGTACCGCTACATCCGGGAGATGGAAAAAGATGTTTGGACACCCAGTACAGGTCATTCTTCAGCCTTTTTATACGAGGGTCCCCGACCCCAAACAGGCACGACAGCAGGAAAGACCCCATCTGCCATGACTTACTTTTGCACAATCGAGTACAGGTATGGCATCGATTTTAGGAACCCGGAGATAATTTTTAGGAACCGGGAGATGGAAAAAGATGCTTGGACACCCAGTATAGGTCGTTCTCCTTCAGCCTTTTTATACGAGGGTCCCCCACCCTCAACAGGCACGACAGCATGAAAGACACCATATGCCATCACTTCCTTTTGCACAATAGAGTACAGGTATGGCATCATTTTTAGGAACCCAGAGATAATTTTTAGGAACCGGGAGATGGAAAAAGATGCTTGGTTGGTCCTCTTACTTCAAATTTGGGGCACTGCGCGTGCAATCTACTGTGCCACCAGATATGAGTGGTGTGTTAAGTACTACTATTCTTAACAGTTTAATCACTGTTATGTGCCTTTTTTTTGGTTTGGGTTTTGTAGCCACAGTGCAGCACCAGAGGCCAGAAAAATTAGGCATGTACAAATGCCTGAAAAATTAGGTATTGTTGCATCTGCTGCTGTAGCAGCGGCCAGAAAAATTGATGTTTGTTTGACAGTTAGAAAGTGCCCTAAAACATTGCGGCTTGAACCCTAGTTTTTGGCGGATAAGTCACGCAAGTCATCCGGCATTCGAAGATAAAATACAGCAGCGTGTGTACCATTTGTAGCCCAAGGCAGCTCATCTCATCAGGCCTTTTTTTCTCTAATGTATCGCACAATGTCAGTCCCTTCGGGATCCATCCCTCATTCATTTTAATAAAGGTGAGATAATCAAGACTTTTTTGACCTAGGCGACTTCTCTTCTCAGTGACAATACCTCCTGCTGCACTGAAGGTCCTTTCTGACAGGACACTTGAAGCGGGGCAGGCCAGAAGTTTGATTGCAAATTGGGATAGCTCAGGCCACAGGCCCATTTACTTCCTGTGCAGCTGTTGCTGGTAATTAATCGTCTGATTGGTTATCCAAATCCACGATTGTCTGACGGGCGACTTTAGGTTTCGTCCTGCCTGTTTTGGTACACGTCTGTACCGCTACCTTTGTGAGTACCCTGAAGTTGTGGGACCTGTCTGCTACCAACTGGGTTGTTTAGACGATACTTGTCCCATGAGGCGCCTCTCTCATCTGTCTTTACAGGTTTCCGATTGCAAATTGGGATAGCTCAGGCCACAGGTCAAGCCTGCACACCCAGTAGTCGAGGGGTCCATCGCTCCTCAGAGTGTCGAGATCCGCAGTTAATGCTAGGTAGTCTGCTACCTGTCGGTTGAGTCTTTCTCTGAGGCTGGATCCCGAAGGGCTGTGGCGATGCATAGGAGTTAAAAAGGTTTGCATGTTCTCCATCAACAACACGTCTGGAAAGCATCCTGTCCTTGCCGGAGTGGTCGTGGGAGGAGGATTACTTTCATCTCTTCCCCTGTTAGATTCCCGTTGTGCTGTGACATCACCCTTATACGCTATGTAAAGCATACTTTTTAATTTATTTTTGAACTGCTCCATCCTTTCCGACTTGCGGGAATTCGGTAACATTTCAGTAACTTTATGCTTATACCGGGGGTCTAGTAGCGTGGACACCCAGTACAGGTCGTTCTCCTTCAGCTTTTTTATACGAGGGTCACTCAACAGGCACTACAGCATGAAAGACCCCATTTGCACAAGGTTGGATGCCGAGCTAATCATGTCCCGTTCCTCGTCCTCACTGATCTCACTGAAGGTATCTTCTTCCCCCAGCCACGTACAACACAACGGGTACCAGATAGGTGACAACGAGCACCCTGGGATGCCTGTTGTGCTTGGTCTTCCTCCTCCTCTTCAAAGCCACATTCCTCCTCTGACTCACAATCCTCTTCCTGCGTTGCCGCTGGTCCAGCAAGCGATGCTGATAAGGCTGTTTCTGGTGGTGATGGAGACCACAACTCTTCCTCTTCACGCTCATCTACGGCCTGATCCAGCACTCTTCGCAGGGCACGCTCCAGGAAGAAAACAAATGGTATGATGTTGCTGATGGTGCCTTCGGTGCGACTGACTAGGTTTGTCACCTCCTCAAAAGGACACATAAGCCTACAGGCATTGCGCATGAGCGTCCAGTAACGTGGCAAAAAAATCCCCAGCTCCCCAGAGGCTGTCCTAGACCCCGGTCATACAAATGCTCTTTAACAGCTTTTTCTTGTTGTAGCAGGCGGTCGAACATTAGGAGTGTTGAATTCCAACGTGTCGGGCTGTCGCAAATCAAGCGCCTCACTGGCAGGTTGTTTCGCCGCTGGATATCTGACAAGTGCGCCATGGCTGTGTAGGAACGCCTGAAATGGCCACACACCTTCCTGGCCTGCTTCAGGACGTCCTGTAAGCCTGGGTACTTATGCACAAAGCGTTGTATAATCAGATTACACACATGTGCCATGCACAGCACATGTGTCAACTTGCCCAATTTCAATGCCGCCACCAAATTACTTCCATTGTCAGAAACAACTTTGGCAATCTCCAGTTGGTGCGGAGTCAGACACTGATCCACCTGTGCGTTCAGGGCGGACAGGAGTGCTGGTGCGGTGTGACGCTCGGCTTTCAGGCAAGTCAACCCCAAGACGGCGTGACACTGCCGTATCCGGGATGTTGAATAGTACCTGGGGAGTTGGGGGGGGTGCCGTTGATGTGGAGCAAGACGCAGCAGCAGAAGAGGACTCAGTCGAGGAAGAGGTTATGGAAGAGGATGGAGTAGGAGGAGTAGAGGAGGTAGCAGCAGGCCTGCCTGCAAGTCGTGGCGGTGTCACCAACTCCTCTGCAGAGCCACGCATTCCATGCTTGTCAGCCGTCAGCAGGTTTACCCAATGCGCAGTGTAGGTGATATACCTGCCCTGACCACGCTTTGCAGACCAGCTATCAGTGGTCATATGGACCCTTGCCCCAACGCTGTGTGCCAGACATGCCATTACTTCCTTTCGCACAATCGAGTACAGGTTGGGGATTGCCTTTTGTGAAAAGAAATTTCGGCCAAGTACCTTCCACTGTGGTGTCCCAATAGATACAAATTTTTTGAACGCCTCAGACTTCACCAGCTTGTATGGTAAAAGCTGGCGGGCTAAGAGTTCAGACAATCCAGCTGTCAGACGCCGGGCAAGAGGGTGACTTTGGGAAATTGGCTTCTTACACTCAAACATGTCCTCGACAGACACCGGACTGTGGGAAGATGACCAGGAACTGCTACGTAAGAGAGACTGAGTGGCGGATGGTTGAGAGGGGGCAAGGAGGACAGCAGTGGTTGACGTGGCTGAAGATACTGGACCAGGAGGAGGATTGCGGATTTGAGTTTGTGTGCTGCTTCTACTAATGTGTTCATCCCATCTGCGTTTGTTTTGTGAGACCATGTGCCTTTGCAAAGCAGTTGTACCTAGGTGGGTGTTGGACTTCCCACGACTCAGTTTCTTTTGGCACAGGTTGCAAATGGCATTGCTGTTGTCAGAGGCAGACACACAAAAAAATGCCACACTGCTGAGCTCTGTGATGACGGCATTCTGGTGGTGGCAACAGCATGCGTTGATTGGCGTGCTGTCTGGCTGACCCCGGGTGATGATGCATGCTGTCTGACTGTGCCACTAGCTCCTTGCGACGACCTCCCCCTGCTTCCAACTCATCTCCTCCTCCTCTCTGTCTCCCCATCTGAACTTTCCCCTCTTCTTCTTCTCTTCTAGCGGGCACCCACGTGACATCCACGGACGCATCATCATCAACCGCTTCACTTGTATCTGACAAATCAACAAAGGAAGCAGCAGCGGGTACAACATCACCATCATCATCACACCGTACGTCCATGTCTGTAATGCTGCCTGACTGAGACATATCACTGTTATCTATATCCTCTGTCAATGATGGTTGCACATCACTCATTTCTTCCAACTGATGTGTCAATAACTCCTCTGACAGATCAAGTGAAGCGGCTGTGGTGCTAGTGTTGGTGGTGGCGGCAGGCGGGCGAGTGGCACTGGTCACTTGAGAGGTGCCCGCAGCTAAGCTGGAGGTGGATGGTGCGTCAAGGTTAGGAGCGGAAGCTGTAGAAGATTGGGTGTCCTGTGTTAGCCATTCAACTAGGTCCTCCTCAGAACTTTTCGCGTTCATGGCACGTGGCCTCTGAACAGTGTGCATTATTGTAGGGTCAAAGGGAATCACAGCACCACGACCACGACGGCACATGCGGGGTGGCCTGCCTCTGCCTGTCATTTTTTTTTTTAAATGTAGACTTACACTACTATTAAACAAAATATGAGTGGTGCCACTGGGCACAGTATACGCTGTGAGCCTGACACAAAAAAGCATACTGATGTTTCACAATCCAAAAAGTTTATTTTTTTTAAATGTACACTTACACTGCTATTAAACAAGATATGAGTGGTGGCACTGGGCACAGTATACGCTGTGAGCCAGAGAAAAAAAAGCAGATTGATGTTTCACAATCCAAAAAGTTTATTTTTGTTAAATGTACACTTACACTACTATTAAACAAGATATGAGTGGTGGCACTGGGCAAGTGGGCACAGTATACGCTGTGAGCCTGACACAAAAAAGCAGACTGATGTTTCACAGTCAAAAATGTTTATTTTTTAAATATTTAAACTACTGTTACAACAAATATGAGTGGTGCCACTAACTTGGAAGTGGGCCTGGCACACACGCTGGCAGGCAGGCAGGCAAATGCAATAAGATTACAATAGCAGACTGATGTTTCACAGTCCAAAAAGTTTTTTTTTTTTTAATATTTACACTACTTTTACAACAAATATGATTGGTGGCACTAGTTGGCAAGTGGGCCTGGCGCACACACGCTTCATGCAGGCAGGCAGGCAACTTCAATTAGATTACACAAGCAGACTGATGTTTCACAGTCCCCAAATTTTTTTTTTTAAATATTTACAATACTGTTATAACAAATATGATTGGTGGCACTAGTTGGCAAGTGGGCCTGACACACACGCTGGCAGGCAGGCAACTGCAATTCGATTGCACTAGCAGACTGATGTTTCACAGTCAATTTTTTTTTTTAATATTTACACTACTGTTATAACAAATATGATTGGTGGCACTAGTTGGCAAGTGGGCTTGGCACACACGCTGACAAGCAGGCAACTGCAATTAGATTACACTAGCTGAATGATGTTTCACAGTCAAAAAAGTTTTATTTTTAAATATTGACAATACTGTTGCAACAAATATGAGTGGTGCCACTAACTTGGCAAGTGGGCCTGGCACACACGCTGGCAGGCAGGCAACTTCAATTAGATTACACTAGCAGACTGATGTATCACAGTCAAAAAAATTTTTAAAAAATATTTACACTACTGTTATAACAAATATGATTGGTGGCACTAGTTGGCAAGTGGGCCTGGCACACTCGCTGGCTGGCAGGCAGGCAACTGCAATTAAATAACACTAGCAGACTGAAGTAAAAAAAAAAATAAAAAATGTTTACACTAATGTTACAACAGATAGGAGTGGTGTCACTGAGGATTGAAGTAGGCACAGTATATGCTGGGAGCCTGACACACAGGCTGGCACTAGTGGCAGGCTGGCCTGGCAACTGCAATTAAATAACACTAGCAGGCTGATGTAAACGTTTTTTTTTTTACAAAATTTACACTAATGTTACAACAAATAAGAGTGGTGGCACTGAGGATGGAAGTAGGCACAATATATGCTGGGAGCCTGACACACAGGCTGGCACTAGTGGCAGGCTGGCCTGGCAAATAAAATTAAATAACACTAGCAGACTGATGTAAAAGTTTTTTTTTTTACAAAATTTACACTAATGTTACAACAGATAGGAGTGGTGGCACTGAGGATGGAAGTAGGCACAGTATATGCTGGGAGCCTGACACACAGGCTGGCACTAGTGGCAGGCTGGCCTGGCAAATAAAATTAAATAACACTAGCAGACTGATGTAAAAGATTTTTAAAAAATTGTTTTACACTAATGTTACAACAGATAGGAGTGGTGGCACTGAGGATGGAAGTAGGCACAGTATATGCTGGGAGCCTGACACACAGGCTGGCACTAGTGGCAGGCTGGCCTGGCAACTAAAATTAAATAACACTAGCAGACTGATGTAAAAGTTTTTTTTTTTACAAAAGTTACACTAATGTTACAACAGATAGGAGTGGTGGCACTGAGGATGGAAGTAGGCACAGTATATGCTGGGAGCCTGACACACAGGCTGGCACTAGTGGCAGGCTGGCCTGGCAACTACAATTAAATAACACTAGCAGACTGATGTAAAAAAAAAATTTACACTAATGTTACACCAGATATGAGTGGTGGCACTGAGGCTGGCAGTGGCAGGCTGGCCTGGCAACTGTAATTAGATTACACTAGCAGACTGATGTAAAAGTTTTTTATAAAAAAAAATTACACTAATGTTACACCAGATATGAGTGGTGGAAACAGAGCAATTAGGCACAGTATATGCTGTGGGCCTGACACACAGGCCTGATGGAAAATGAAATAAGATTACACTAGCAAACTGATGTAAAAGTTTTTTTTTTTAAATTTACACTAATGTTACACCAGATATCAGTGGTGGCACAGAGCAATTAATCACAGTATATGCTGTGCACCTGACACACAGGCCTGATGGAAAATGAAATTAGATTACATTAGCAAACTGATGTAAAAGTTTTTTTTTTTTAATTTACACTAATGTTACACCAGATATGAGTGGTGGCACAGAGCAATTAATCACAGTATATGCTGTGAGCCTCACACACAGGCTGACTGGCAGGCAAATGCAATTAGATTACAAAAAAAAAAAGACTGAAGTTTTAGCCCTAAAAAGGGCTTTTTGGGCTGAAGTTCTAGCCCTAAAAAGGGCTTTTTGGGGTGCTGTCCTTACAGCAGAGATTAGATGAGTCTTTCAGGACTATAGTGGACACTGAATACACTAGCCTAGCTATCAATTTCCGTATAAAATCACCAGCAGCAGCACTAACCCTCCTCTCACTAAGAATGCAGGATCGTAATGAATCTAAAATGGCTGCTGCCCAGAAGCTGGGAGGGTCTGGGAGGGAGTGTCTGCTGCTGTTTGGCTCAAATGTGTCTGCAGACTGTGAGATACAGGGTCAAAGTTTCCTCAATGATGACGAATAGGGGGCGGATCGAACATCTCATATGTTCGCCCGCCGCGGCGAACGCAAACAAGCTAAGATCGCCGGGAACTGTTCTCTGGCGAACTGTTCGCGACATCACTACTGTTGATAAATTCACCAAACATTTAACCTCTGCGGTTACTGTGATCTGACATACAGAAATATACATATATATATACAGATTACAACTGTTTGTTGATGTTGAATGAATATTAGTGTTTATATGTGCATATATATCTCTGAAATTTATTAAAGTACAGTATCTACAAATTGATTTGACTGAGGATACTTAAGAGTGTTTTTAAGAATTTTTCCTATTTTATTATATAACTAATAAAAGTTAAATTTTAATATCCACTTCCACAAGTTCAAAACAGAAGTCCTGATTAATTATATCTATTCAAAACCACCCAGAGTGCTATAAGTGTATTCTTTTTACAGCAAGTCTCTTCTTGCTCTAACCAATTTTAGTTGTTTCAATACACTAGCACCAAGATCTAGATAAATACCTAATTATATAAGCATTTTCAATGTAAACAAACAGATCCCAGGTGGCTTAACTAAACAAGTAGTGCCGTTGGTCTCTTTCTGTTGCTCATAATACAAAACTTAGAGCCATCAATGTAGCCACAGTAAAATACAGACAAAAGTTGCCAATGTAAGAAGGAAAAATGTATAGAATACACCAAAAGCAAGACATTGAAGGTAATAGACCATCGTATTCAGTACAATTTAAAGAAAATGCAAAAACTTCTAAAAAAGCGCATAGTTAAAGTCAGGGTATATTAGTATACAGTGCCTAGAAAATCCCGGAAGGTGCACCCACAATGTTACGCCTCACGTGGCCAGTCATACAGTAGTCTCCTGGCACACCATCTGTACATCCATGTAATACCGCAAAATTAAGCACATAGTAGCAGAAGATCCTTCCAAACTGGATTGGTATCAACAAAAGGGCTGCTACTGGATCCTCAGCAGGATCATCAACCCTACAGACAGCAGTGGCAGTCAAGGTGGACATTAAGTCCCCTAGGGGTCATGGTCCCTAGATTGAAAATCCATCTAGATTCTCTTTGTAAGATAATTTTGGCCCTGTCACCCCCCCCAAGTTGGTGGGGGGATGTGGTCGATAATGATGTATTTAAGGTCAGTGACTCTGTGTCCAGCCTCAGCAAAATGCCGTGCCACCAGCTGGTCTGACGTGCCCTTATCCAATGCTGCACGTATCGCAGACCGGTGGTTGGCCATTCTGGTCATCAGGTCGGTCGTCTACAGTTTTTCCTACGTAGAACATCCCACAACACAGTGTAGGAGATAGACAATAAATTTTGTGGTACAGGTTACCCTATGTCTGATGTTGAACCTTCTCGTGGAGTATGGATGGCTAAAAAAACTGCCTGCTGTCAATCCTCCACAGATGGGGCATCCCAGGCACCGGAAACAGCCTTTTTTAGTTTTTAGCCAGGTGTCACTGCTATAGCAGCTCCTGGGGTCAGTTTTAATAAGAAGATCCCTCAGCGAAGTTGCTCTTCGATACCCAATTCTGGGTGAAGGCATTCCTTTGAATGGTAGGTCATTATCAGAAGATAATAGATTCAAATTGTTTTTCAAGGTATCAGCAATCTCCTCTTTGTTCTTAGTATATGTGGCAGTAAATGTAAGTCTTTTCTAGAGTGTTCCTTTGTTAGGGCCATATACCAGATCTTTTTGCGCTGTGTCCGCCACAGCCGCTTTACTGATCAATAGATTATTCTGGTTAAAGCCTCTCTGTCTGAACTTTGTCATCATGTCCGTCAGTTGTACTTCCCTAAGTTCCATGGTGGAATTATTTCTTGCCACTCTCTTGAATTGAGATAGAGGAAGTGCCTTCTTAAGGCTAGGTGGATGACAACTGGTGGCATGTAGGACAGAATTCTTGTCCGTTTGTTTGTTGGAGAGGGTAGTGTTTAGCTTATCTCCACATTTGAATACTCATGTCGAGAAAGTCTATTGTTTGCTTGTCATATACTAGTTTTGTCAGGGTGCCAGGAATCAGACTGAGACGAAAAGTGCAAAAATAATCACACCTTTATTAATAGCAAAAAATAATAAAAAGTCCACAAGTCAAATAAGCCAGGAATCAAAACCAGAGCTGGTAGTCAGACGAGCTGAGTCAGGAGCCAAAGCGAATAGTCAGATGAAGGAAAGCAGCAGAGTCAGGAACACGCCAGGGATCAGGAACCAGGAAGGACGTCAGGCAGCCAGGTAATACACAGGAACTCTCACAAACAGGTCTGAGACAACGCAAAGGCAAAGCATACTGAACAGAGGCCCTTTAAATAATAATTGATGACATCACAATTCTGAGACTGCATCCTGTCTCACATGGATGATGCACACCGGTCTGGCCATAAAAGGAAGTGCAGGAATTGAGCAGCATCCCCCACAATGCACCATAGTCAGGAAGAGAGGTGAGTAAAATGGCTGCCAGCAGCACATGGCAAACACAACAGGGAAAAAACCCTGAAAAGTTTGAACTTGACTGTCGGATGTACCCTGTTAAGTTCCTCAAACCAAACCAGTAGTTGGTCCTCTGTACCTGTCCATAAGAGGAACAGGTCGTCAATGTACTGTTTGAATAGTTGCACTCTGTTGTCTTTGAACAGTTGAATTACTTCATTCTCAAATTCCGCCATGAACAGGTTGGCGTATGATGGGGCCATATTCGACCCCATCGACGTACCAGCCACCTGTAAGTAAAAGTATCTTTCTAAGCGGAAGTAGTTGAGCTCTAAACACAATCTCAGCATTTCGCATATGGCATCCACAGGAGGCCCAACATATGGGTACTTCAGTAGTTGTCATCTTGTGGCCGCTATACCCTCCTGGTGTGGAATAACCGTATACAGGCTGGTCACATCTAGTGTGACCAGCCATGTGTTACCGGTGAGAGGAGGTAAGTCCAGTATAAGTTCTAGCATGGATGCTGAATCTAGGAGGAAGGAGGGTATATTGCGAACAATTGGTTGTAGTATGAAATCTATATATGTTGCTATAGGCTGTAATAGAGAGCCAACAGCTGACGCAATAGGTCTCGCAGGGGGGGCGTTCAAGCTTTTATGTACTTTTGGCAGCATGTAGAGAACCGGTGTCCTTGGGAACTTAACAGTCATGTACTCACTAATCTTAGTGTCAATGTAGTTGTTCTTGAGTAACAGTTGTATCATTTCATCTAACATTGCTTTAAATTGTTTGCTCGGATCTCCCCGCATTGGGCAGTAGGTGTCCTTATCTTCTAATTCTCGCATAACTTCTTTTCTGTAATCAGTGTAGTCCTGCAGGGCCACAGCACCACCTTTGTCCGCCTCCCTTAAGACTATGGTGTTGTCATCTTGTAGTGTCTTCAGTGCTCCTCTTTCTTTAATGGTTAAGTTGTGCCTGAACTGTTTGTGCTTCATGCAGTTTTCCTCACATTCTTGCCATAGGAGTCTAGAGAATGCCCTTATGGAAGCATTCTGGCTGTTAGGGTCATAGGTGTTTTTTCCCCTGAACTTAATGCCCATGTCATCACTCTCAGTGTTGCCAAAATGTTCTTTCAGTCTTAGGGTTCTGGAGAATCTCTGAACATCTACGTAGAGATTGAATTTATCAGGTTGGGAAGCATAGAAGTAAAGATACATATATAGGTATATATATGCATATGTATGTATATATATATATATATATATATATATACACAGTATATATATATATATATATATATATATATATACCCACACACACACACACATATATAAATTGTGTATACATCTATATATATGTATATGTATATACATATATATACACACATATATATAAATTGTGTATACATCTATATATATATATATATATTTATATGTATGTATGTATTTGTGTGTGTGTGTATATATATATATATATATACAGTATATATATATATATATATATATATATATACATTTCTAGGTATATATATATATATATATATATATATATATATATAAATAAAATATATATTTCTAGGTATATATATATATATACAGGTGACCCTCGGTTTACTCCGTTTCAGAATAACAACCTTTTTTCAGTCATGTGACTGCTATTGAAAAGCTTTTGGAAAGCAATGCACTAATTAAAATAGTCAGTAGGTGGAGCTGTCCGCTTGTTTTGCAGTAAAGTTATGCAACTTAACAGCCTTAAATTGATCTGTGTACACTGAGCAGACATTAGCTATCAAGCAACAAGATTTAGCAGCTACTTCCCTATTATCTTCCTGTCCAGCTGCTTGAGGTGAGGGTGCCTAACTGCTTATTAATCACTGCAGATTGAAATGCATAGAATAGGTGTAGACCCAATTTTATCTAACATGCTAACAATGCAGAGAACTGATTGCAGAAAAATATAAGTAAATAAACGTTTTTGTTCATTAAACTTAGTTTGATGATGATGCAGTTTGTTGTGTGATTTTATTTATTAGGTGATGTTTACCAAATATTTTTGTTCATTAAACTTAGTTTGATGATGATACAATCTATATTTTTAGGTTTATAATGCTGTTTAGCATTTAAAGTCTTCATTTCAAAGCTTTAAAAATAATGTATTAGGTGTTACTTATGACAATTTTGAGAGGGGCCTGGAACCTAACTCCCTCACTTCCCATCGACTTACATTATAAACTGGGCTTCAATTTACAATGGTTTCGATTTACAACCATTCCTCCTGGAACCTAACCCCGGCGTAAACTGAGGGCTACCTGTGTGTATATGTGTGTATGTATGTATATATATATATATATATATATATATATATATATATATATATATATATATATATATAACAACTTCCAGTTCAACCCTCCAAGTCGTTAGCAGCCTGGGTGCAAAGATATAGGTGCATATATAGACAAGAGGTGCACTCACAGGACTTTTAAACCAATTTAATGATGTAACGTTTTCGGGGTTCACAACCCCTTCATCAGCAAGCAACAACAAATTATTACAATCCTTTTATAGTGTATACAAGTAAAAAAAAACAAAAAAACAATACTGGTGCTCTCCAAAAGTGCGCCAATAGTTTCAAGTGTGGAACGCAAATTGTGTTCCACAGTGAGAGCCGAAACCGGAAGTTCCAACACATCACTTCCGGTTTTTCGGCAACAGTGTAGAAAATCAATAAACATTGAAAAACGAAGCGGATTAGCTTAATGTAGCATAATGGAAAAAAAGATTTCTTATACAACTAGTGAGTCAAAGCTAACAAGTGTGTATGTGAAAAGACAAACTATGACTGTTAATGTTCAAATCACACCTAACTTGTGTATACATAGGTAGTCGTGGAGACGGTTGTCATAGTGACAGCAATCAACATTGAATAGTGATGAGACTAAATGTTAGCGTGGGTGTGAAACAAGGAAAAACACACTGATTAATGTGCGTGTGAATAAAGTTAAAAGTTAGAAATTAAAGTATCATTATATACTAACTGACAATAGTTATAAATATTTATAACTAGTTAACAAAAATCAATAACAATACTTGGGCTGTATTGTAGTGCTTAGGATGGTGGCTGTATAGCGCTTTGATAACAGTAGATAAAAAAATTTTTTTGCAAGGCAGTAGATGGAATGTTAAAATGTATCTGCTTATGGAGAAACCATGTCACTAACAAACATTTAATCAAGGAGGTGTAAAATCAAGGTATCCAATGAGCCAAATTATTGGACCAATATGTAGAGGAAAATAACCCAATTCCTGATCAGAATGAGACTATGTGTAGATACACAATACGTGAAAATACATGGTAAGGTACACATAGTTAGAAATTACCTTATTGCATATACAGCAAAAAAGATACAAAGCCAGGTTGCAACTTGTATGCTTATATATCAATCATAAGCCCGTTTTAGTCCAAAACATGATGAACATCAGAGACAATGTGGACTGTCCAGCGAACAGAAATAATGTTCCAAGAAGGTGTACTTAGAAAAGGGTGCTCTATTATGCCCACAGGATAAATAATGTGTGCGTAAACAAAAGAGTAATTGAACCAAGGGGGCCAGGCTTCCACTTAAGGAGATGGGAACAGAATGCTACCACTTCTTAGTGCCGTAAGTAACATGCCCTCCCCTCCCCAAACGGGAAAGGTGAAGCATGGAACAAAAACGGAGCCACCATGCCCCTTGGTCATACCCCAAGTATGTAGCACTGCTGATTGGGGTCATAAGAGGCTCTTGAAATCTGGCATGATATTCAAACCACCGGGTTGTATCGTGCCCAATCTAAACATCCATTGGGCCTCGCACTTAAGGAGTTGTTTGTTCCGGTCGCCACCCCTATCAAGGGGGGGTATGTGGTCAATCAAAATGTAGCAAATAGAAGAAACTGGATGGCCCTTATTGGCGCAATGACGCGCCACAGGTTGTTCTGAATCGCCTTGTTTTAATGCAATCCTTATAGCATGCCGGTGATTTGCCATGCGCTCACGTAATGTGCCAGACATTTTGCCTACGTAGAAACACGAGCA